>NC_081518.1:15299496-15404496 GCF_030273125.1 Centropristis striata
GTGTTATGTAGGTGTGAGTCTGTGTTAAGCAAGAGTTTAGAAAAGGTATCTGAAGTATGGGTAAGCGCTTGTTAGCGATTGAAAAAAACTGTAACACAAGGCCATACAAAGACAGAGGAGGGGCTTCTATCGCCGCGCGAAGCTGCTCTTGACGCCAGACCAATAGAGCGGAAGAGGGCGGAGCCAGGGGAACACTGCGGCCTGCTACCGGCATTTGGCTGAGGCGTTACCCAGCGGGGATTCCCTCTGACGGAGCCAGTGACGTATGCTACGGTCCTGAGGCACAAACAGAGCAAAACACACACAACGTACCCCAAGGACGTAACACTATGAAATCCTAGAAACACTCCAGTCACGTGTGTTCTTTGTTCTTTAGTTTATTTTCATTATTGTAAATGTGAAAACAAAACTAAACCAAGAACCTGAACCTGAACATGGATTTTAAGGGTGTGAAAAAAAAATCAAAGGCTTTTCCAGACAATTTTTTTCCAGACAAAAACTTTCCATCGGAGTAAACATGAATGAAATGGAAATGTAGGTGTTATTATCTCAGGTTGTGTTTACATTACGTCATTTGCAGATAGCAGCAAATATTTAACAGATCATAAGCTCACATAATTCTCAACCATTTTAATATAATTACAGATATGTATAATATATTTAATTAAATAATGATTATTTGTTAATAACTCAATAATAATAATTTGATAATACATACATTTAATACATTTGTTTTAATTGGGAAAACAATTAAAACATTGGTCCAAAATAAAAGACTTCTCTACTGAAAAAAATGATGAAAATAATATTAATTTCACTTTTAAAAGGCACAATTTGATATTGAAACTGTGAAAAGGTTTAAAGGTTTCAAACTGGAAAATAATTTGTGGTTTTATTTGATTTATTTGAATAAATTAAAAATTAAAAATAATAATAACAACACTGCAGTGCAGACTGCAGTCAGTACGTACGTTGAAATTACACACAAAAAATTAGGATAAAAACACAAAATAATGACTGAAGGCTTATTTCTACTGTGGTCCTCTGGTAAAAACAAAAACATCAAACAATAAAGTAGAATCAACACACAGCAGGTAGAGGGCTGCCTGGGTCACATGCTCTTATTTTATAGGATAAAAAGTACAAGACATTTGAAATTAAATCAGTCAAATCAATATGTTACGGTACTTTGCAGTGGTGTAATGTAAATAAGTACATTTACTCAAGTACTGTACTTAAGTACATTTTTGAGGTACTTGTAGTATACATGAGTATTTCCATTTTATGAAACTTTATACTTCTACTACTCTACATTTATCCGACAGTTTTAGTTAATTTTCAGGTTGAGTAAAACACTGCTTACATAAATGCATCAATAATATTAATCCAATAATATATTTAGAATATATAATACAATCTGCAGAACGAGTACTTTTAGTTTTGATACTTTAAGTACATTTTAATGCTTTTGATACTGAATGCAGGACTTTTACTTGTAATAAGTAATTTCACAGTGTGGTATTAGTACTTTTACTGCACTAAAGTAATCTGAATACTTCTGGAGACCAGAATGTTTTCTCATAAGCCCCAAATCTTACATTTCATTGTCCAATCCCAAAACCCACCAGCAGGTTTGAAGACCAAAGACACAAACTGTAAAAACAGGCATTATTGTTGGAATTCCAACTTTGCGACGGTCCTTGAACTGATCACATGTGACAAACACTCCCATCAGAAAAAGTCACCAAAAACAAGCTTAAATAGTGATTTTTCATTTAAAATTCCACCAAAAAGAAGTATTTTACATGAATACTTCTAAGTGGCACCTTAGTATAAATGATTATTTATTGGACTGTCAACAATTTCATTTTTTTTTTATGTGCAGGACTGGGATGAGGCAACCTTTTATCAGTTTGTTTTTGAGCCTTTTCTAATTTGCTGTTTTCAGGTGTTGTGTTAGTCCGCTGCACCAGGAGATGGCAGCAGAATCAAGATGATTTAAATTGATACATGAATGGAAAATGAATCCTTTAAAAACAGAATATAGTACTGAAGTGTTGAGGCTTTCAGTGGTCACAGAAAGCATTTACATTTTTCCAGAGAATAATTACAAAATGCTTTTGTTTTGCAGGGGGAAAAAGTTGTGTTTGGCATTCCACAAGCCCCACCAAATGCTGCACAGGACAGTTTTTAAACCTTTTTATTTTATACATTTTGCTGTCTTTCTTTCAGACTCTATCAAAGTGTGTGTCCTTGTCTCCCTCACACCAATCAAAAAGAAGAAAAAGAAGGGAAAAACCTTTTCTGGGACCGTGGACAGCCTAAAGAGGGGAGTACTATCCTCTTATTTATAACCGTTTATAATAATAATAATAATGATAATAATAATAATAATAATAATAATGATAATAATAATAATAATAATGCATTTTATTTATAGACCACTATTCAGGATGCTCAAAGACACTTAACAAATTAGTAAGCACAATTTAAAACGGTCCAGAAACAGAGATATATTTCAAAATAACTAAAATCAGTCAAGCATTAAAAGTAATTCTGAATAAGTGGGGTCAGTACAGTCAAAGATGAGTTGTTTTATATCGTTGTCACGAGTCACTTATTCCTCAAACTTCCTGTGAGAGACATTTCTTCTAAAATGTTCAGAGTTGCTAGTTCTCTGGTGTGATGAGTCAGAAACCTTTACTGCATGCAGTGTGGAGAAAATCACTGCACGAAACATACATTTTGTCCACCGACATGCAGTCTTGTAGCAGCACATAGCCTAACCAACAGCAGTACTATGGAGTAAGATATCCGTCATAAAGATGTGTGCATGATTCTAACCATTTGTATTTGTAATGTTAAACATTTGTATGTCATAGTTGTTCACAAAATTCAGCTTTCATATACGCGAGTCTGATAAATTCTTATGGTTAGGATTGTTTTTATGAGTGAGTATGAATCTAAAAGCTGTTCGTGCACGATTTCTCCAAACGCGCATGCGCCAACTTGCAAAGATGACCGACAGCAGTGGAGCTGGTGAAGCCTATGGGTGAAGCTGCCAGCTCAGGTGATTGTGAAGCATCACAGGTAAAGTCATTGTATATCCAATTAATACAATTTTACAATTTTAAATAATATACAGTTCATGGACTTACAGACTTACTGCTTTAGCTTGCAAGCTAACGACATGCCGGTGACGCTAAGTTAGTGCTAGTATTATTAGCATTAGAAGTTGGCTTGTGCCAGTTAATTAGCACTGACCTGCTAAATGTGAAATAATTAATAATAGTAATGTTGACCAAGATACGACTTTTAATGACTTATACATTGTTTCAATTGGCGAATAAATCTGTCAATCGTATAAGTCCGGTTTGTTTTCCTCTTTGCTAACCCTCCTCTCCGTGATGTGCATTTGTTTGGAAAAATCTTGGTTCGATTATTTTCCCCTGTGACCTGCCTGTGACCTATGTGACGTCATTTTATCAATTTTCTACTCGTACCCACAAACTTGAATTCGTGTTCACAGTGAAGACTTCGTAGTCGTAAAAATTAGAGTTGCAGTGCAATGTCTTATGAATAGTATGAATCTAAAAGCTGTTAGTGCAGTGATTGCATTAACAGCTTTTAGATAAATAGATTTGATCAAATTTTTATTTTATTATCATTCAGACACAAAACAAATAATGATGTACAGCCACTGAAAACACAATATTGTGTACAACTATTTTATTGACATACAAATGTTTAACATTATGAATACAAATGGTTAGAAATCTTACTCCATAGTTCTGACTCTGAAAATATTCAGTCACATACGCAGTCATGGAAAAAATTATGAGACCATTGTTTTCTTCAATTTCTTGTTCATTTTAAAGCCTGGTATAACTAAAAGTACAGCCATTTTCCATGGTTTTCCTTATAATAACCAAAATCATTATCAAGAAAACCATTAAACCTTTACATCTATTTAAGTGGTTTCACTTATGATTCAGAAGATGATGCAAGATCAAGGGGAGTGGTGCAAAAGTTGAAAAAAAAAAGTGATTGCAGAGCAATAACACCAGGAATAAATTAGATAATTAAAGTTAATTTATTCTGTAGCTTTAAAATAATAATAGTTATAATAATAATAATTCAATGAATGAAAAAGTAATAATAAAAAAGTACCTTTTGTATATTCTACTCATTAGATTTATGTATTAAGTTTTTTAGACGTTTTTTTTAATCATGACTTTCTGAAGTCTCTCCTTGTTCATTTTAATGCCTGGTCCAATTAAAGGTACAGACATTTCAGCTCTTAAATTAAACTCTTATCAGCTATTTTTGTTGTTATCATTATATTTGTCCAAACAAATGTACCTTTAGTTGTACCAGGCATTAAATGAACAAGAAAGCAATGACAAAACAAGGGTGGTCTAATAATTTTTTCCATCACTGTATGTACACATTTCCTTTGGAGCAATTTCCCCAAATGTTCTGTAAATGTTCAGACTCTTTGCAGCCTTCCAGCAGGTGTTTTTGGTGCGACAGGTGACAGACTCTGAGAAACAAACCGGCGGCAGCACAGTTTTCGCTTTGAGTAAGAGCTAATGATGTTGGAGGGAAATAATGAGATCCAGTCACAGGACAGGATCAGGCCCTCCGCAGGGCGCTCTCAGCGGGCCTCTTGGGCCGCTGCAGGTCTGAGATTAGCAGCCGGGCACACGGAAAAACAAAACTGTCACAACCGAGGAGCGTGAACAGGAAACGGGCAGGACGGACACACACGTTTGGAAAACAGTTTTATCTACAACTGATTAGTCCGGAGTGCACCTGTTTTTATCTTTGTGCTGAAGACAGGAAACAATCAGGTCAAAGACAACAGGGCTTCAACTACCAGCCCATCATTTTTTAACCTAAGGATATTATCTCAAAATGTAAATCTAATAACAAAATAGTATGCTTTATAACAAATCTTATGCTTCCGATGGGTAAGTTTCACATCCACAAGATGAAGTTTTCCAAATCCCTACCTAACTTTAGTGTTTTTATAATAGAAATGAAATTGTATATAGATTCTTTAGAGTTGATGTCAAATAAGAAATATGAACATACTCTGCTACACTTTAAAAAAATATTTTCAGACACCCAGAATAGTATAAAAGTAAGCACCTTATACCCTTTGTGCCTTATTACATTATTATTTTATTTTTATAAATCTTAATCTGCAGTTACTGTAACTGACATTGTCTTGTTTATATCCTGAATGTCTGTATTTCTGTAGTTGTTAATAAAGATATATTTTTAAAAAAGCTACATGCTAACATGCTAATAAGATCAAATAAACATTTATTCATCTGCAGAAAGGACATTTAGGAGCTGCAGCAGCCAGAGAAGTGAATTAACTCGAATCAGGTGACTTGGACCTGGACTCACTTGGTGACAAATTAACTATAATAATAATAATAAACCATAAAAAACATAGCCGCACAAGTTGTGCAACTTGATGGGCGTTGTCCGAGTTATTTCTCTGCGTGAGAAATACAAAGTGTGGCTTGTGAGTGTGTGAGTGTCTCACACCCTGAGAGTGAGACCTGAGAGCCCTTGTTAAGATGAATGTATGGAAGGTCCTCTCATACATGAAATGCAGCACAAAAAAATAGATTTCAGGCACCAAGAGCTTCACATTGAACAGACATAAAAATTAACAAATTAAAAATATATTGAAAGCGTTCAATTGGGGAAGTTAAAAATATAGATGATAAAAAAAGATATATAGCTCGACTTAGACTTTAAGACCAATGACTTGTGACTTGGACTTGACACTGGAAACATTCCCCCGAACCAAAAGATTCAAAAGTACACACTATATATTCTGAATTATTTAAGTTTCTGCAACCTTATTCTTCGACTTGACAACATTTTAGAGTAAAATAATAAACTTTAACCAAAAAACATTTATCTGGCAGCTCAAATACAAGTTTATAAAATAAAAATGTTATTATATTTATTCCACCAATGAGTGAATAAAACCCCCTAAAACTGCACTTTAGCTGCACAAATTAACCAGGAATCCACAAAAAAGTATAAAAATACAAATACAAATTCTTTGTCTTTCCTTTTTTTCCTCCATCGATCCAGCAGATGGCGGCAGACTCTCCCTCAGGTCAGAATCTGTTTCTGCTGACTGCCTTTTAACCATTTAAACCATTAACTGTTTCTGTGAGCCTCCATGACTCCATGAGGCCTGATCAGACACAGCTCTTCCTGCTGGTTGTAAAATATCAGGAAAAAACACAGTGCAGTGCCTGAACACAAAAAGATATAAAAAAGGTCAGCTTGTTGCAGTACAAGTAACATAAATCATTTCAGCTCAGTTGCAGCAAAAAGTGTTCGCATTGTACATATCCTGAAACCATAGATTAGTTCTTCTGTAATGCTTTTAGGTGATGAGGAAATATGATATTTATTCATCCTGATTGCGCACAAAATTTAGCCTGGCTAACACCAGACTATTCTCAAATGAGGTCTAGTCTGGCAACGAACAATGGATTTCTCCGTAGAGGAGGTGTGGTTTACGATCCTCCAGAGCCGTTTATTGGACGCTTAGAATGTCTATCAAAGCGTCTGTAGGTAGCTCTTAGCCAATCAGATCAGTTATACCAGATGACGTAGTAGAGCAACAGAAATGGATGTTTGTTGTGTGTGTGTCTGTGAGAGAGTGTTGTTTGCTGCTTTGCTCCTCCAGTTCTCGCTTTCTGGAAGATTATTTATTTTCACGCTTTATTCCCCCTCACGTCATTCAGCCACACACATCCACTGATTTTATGGGCAATAAACAAGCTGCTGCGGGTCTCTCGGCGGCTCCGCTGTCCCCCGGCTCGGAGCGAGATCGGCGCTAATCACCGGCGCTAATCACCGGCGCTACCAGTGATCTCGCTCCGAGCCGGGGGACAGCGGAGCCGCTGAGAGACCTTTCGCCTATCAACTTTCGCTCTAAACTATTTAAAACACCATCTACAGAGAGTTTCGCGTCTGCAGCAGCCATGTTGGATCCGGAAAACTACAAGCTTCCAAGTGCAGAGTAGTACGCGTCATCGTCTTGCCGTCCCTCCCCGCTCTGTGATTGGATCCCTAAAACAGGGCTAAGAATGCTCCCTAGTTTCCAGACCCTTTCGCAGTTCGAAATTAAATTCGAGCGCGCAAGGCAGTCTGGGTATACCCAGGCTACACAAAATTTGGGTGTGCAGTGGATTTTTAGGGGGAGACAGCAGGTCAACAGTATGTCACATAGAAGTGGTGACATCATCTAGAAGCTGTGAACCTGAAGAATAATTTAAAATGCAGCTCATTCATTAATAGACATCACTTTATTAATTAGTGTATAAGGGTTTTAGCCATTATGCTCAATTGTGCCTCATAAGATGTTGCAGCAATTTCTGAGTTGATACCATTTGATGTACACGCAGGCGGCAACCTCCGTGTCTGAGCATGGAGGCAAACCAGGAAGTGCCTTAAGCTGCATTCTACCAAAAATTCCAGCAGGGGGCGCTAAGGCAAAAACTCTGTCCATTCATTTCAGTGCAAAATGAGGAAACTTCTCACTTGATTTATTACCTCAGAATTTTTTTTAGGACAACACTATGGTCTCAATCACTAGTAAAAAATCTTCTTCAAGACAATTTGATGTTAATAATGTAAATAATGGCCCAATTTAGAAGAAAATAGAAGATAAAGAATCGTATGATTTGGGGCGTGGCGACCTTTGATTGACAGGTCACTAACAAGATGAGCTGTCATCAGGAGAGAAGCAGAACAATGCGTATCCACGGCAACGTGTCAATAAAGTTATATATAACGTTATACAGAAATAAAAAAGGACGTTTACCAGTTTGGTCTCATAACTTTGACCCTTTCACTGTATTTTCACTTAATGACAGTTTATTTGAATGTTTTGTTCAGTAAAAATGTCTTGTTCAGCGTTTGGTTGGACTAACAGACACTCCAAGGAGTCGCTGCTTAGTTTTCTGAGGTCAGTAACATACATTTTGTTTTTGTTTTTTGCCAAAACTAACATCCTAGTTAATGCTAACATGAATTAGCAGCAGCTTCTCTCAGTCAGGTTGAGGTGTAGAGAGGCTGTAGTCAGTGATCAGATCCCTCTCCTCCTCCACAGTCCAGATATGGTCTGCTCCCCGTATCGGAAACAAGATGGAGACACAAGATGGCGACGAGTGTAACGCTGAATTCGATGCGTCCAACGGGCCACAAACCAACGGGTGACGTCACGGTGACTACGTCCATTATTTATATACAGTCTATGTGTACATGTTTAGTGCTAAATTTACCAATTTTTGACAACTGGAGAATTGAGAATACCAAGAGGGTGAGGCCAAGAGGCCCAGCACTCTAAACCTGAGTGTTGTTGTCAGATCGTATTTTTTAAAATTGTTTTCAGTTTTTAACACCAGCGATTGTCACATGTTTACAATGTAATGCGGTTGTCAAAATGATTACAGGTTGCAGCAGTTCAGAAATGTACATATCCAGTGTAGTTTGGGTTAAAAATGATTTAATTTAAAGGCTGACTCTTCTTGTGAGGTCCCTCGCTTTCTTCCTCTCCCTCACCTCCTTCACCGACAACCATTTCTTAGGTCTTTTTGCTGGCTCAGCCATGACGAACATGTAATAGTATGAGAGGTAATAGAGATGTGTATGTCTATGTTGAATAGTCCTAAAGTGTTTCGTTTTCTCGTACAGATACAGTACAGATCTTGCATGGCTGGTTTTCCGCCAGGAGACAGCAGGGTGTCGGAACGCCGAAATTTGCGCCCACACAGATAATTTTAACATCAAAATGATTGCTAAACTGTTTTATCAAGTTGAAAATGCTGCATAGTTCTGCTTTAATTAAAAATGTAATGTTAATGTTGTTAGCAGGAAAAGTACAATAGCAACATTTATTCTGGCGACTGGGTTGTTTTTTTGACTGACGGTGTTCAGGGCACTTCTGTAAAAACATGAGATGCTAAACTAAAGAAAAGTAGTGAGCAATAAGCTTTAATCTAATGAAAACAGTTGCTAAAGTCTGCCTGATTGGACCAAACTCATCTTACTACAACCACAGATTTATCTAACTGCTTACAGTACTTTTGCTAATATAATAAACTTTTTAAAATACAATGCATTGTTAGGATTAATCAAGCCATTTCAAAACTTTCCAGCTTTTAACAATAAAAAAGCAGCCGCCTTGTCACATTCGGATGCATGAGTTGTTACCAGTCAAAGAGTTAACATTACCTAGTCTCTCACTAAACCTTTTAGAAATGTCCAAAAACTGGATTTGTGCAAGAGTTTCTTCTTCTTCTCTGCTCTTTGTCTGGTGACCCTTTGGAGGGGCCCGACCTTTAGGTTGGAAACCACTGAACTAAACTGGCTAAAACTGTATATAACTGCTAAAACATTAATGCTTCAGTATTAATCATTTAATAAAGTCAGATGTAATGATATATCAGTTACAGGAGACTTTTTACTGCAGAATTAATATTTTTTACTTTTTACTTTTGGTGCATTTTGATAAAACACCTGTATTAATTATAAGTACAGAATCTGAATACGTCTTTCAGCGCTGTCAGTATAAATAGCAGAGGTGGGTCCAAGTCATTGTTTTGCAAATCACAAGTCAGTCTCAAGTCTTTGCTCTCAAGTCCCGAGTCAAGACTGACAAGTCTCAAGTCAAGTCCCAAGTCCTACAGTTTGAGTTCCGAGTCCTTTCGAGTCTTTTTAACAACAGAGTAATAATATTTACCACGGATCATGTATGCTTTTTAAATCTGTTTATTGTTTACTGTTTGTTTATTCATCAAAACTTTTTTTGCAAAAACATTCTTCAAACACATTTGAACCCTGCACCCTGTCTTATCTCATCTTATATTGTCTCCGGGTGTACATGTGTGTACGTGAATTTACTATCTTTGGAATCTTTTTTGCCAACTGGCGCCATTTTTTGACAGTCCTGCAATTTCATTGGATGGATGCTGTCAGATCAAAATAACGTGGATAGAATTTGATCTGTGTGTGTCTAACTAAAGAATTATACTATGTTTATTATTACCTTTAGCACTTGTACTTGACGTGAGACACACACACACACACACACACACACACACACACACAGGGATAGAGAGATAGAGCGGTCCTTAGTAACAGACTTTTTAATCTTTGGGTTTTAGGGAAAGTAGCAAGTCTTTTCTAGTCAAAAGGCTTAAGTCCAAGTGAAGTCACAAGTTATTAGTCCAAGTCGAGTTGCAAGTCTCTTTACATTTTGTCAAGTCGAGTCAAAAGTCATCAAATTCATGTGTCGTCGAGTCATGTGACTTGAGTCCACAGCTCTGATAAATAGTTGCCTTTTCCTTTGTGTCGCTGGACACAGTTTCATAATGAACAACAGATCTGCAGGCTGAGTGTCTGAAACATTTCCCTTCAGGCTGAGCAAGATGTTCAGGTGATCTGCAGGTGACAGAAAGTGTTCAGGTCACATTCCCGTCACACGTCATCCTGCAGGCGCGTGAGATCCGCAGCGGGATAACACACTGAGAGCATGCAAGCTGCTGTCCCGATGCTTATTTTAATCTGGCTCTCAGTCAATGAAAAACTAGTTTGCAATCGAGTTTGGGAAGCTATTTCGAAAATTACCTGCAGGTCATTTAAACAGTCAATTAAACAGACACACGGCTGCATATAAAACACACTTCTCTCCCTCACATGTCAGAAAGAAACTGATGAAAAGAAGACAGTGCACTAGTGAAAAGAGTGAAACTTAAGACTTATCTTTTTAATTTGGCTTTTACTTGAACCATTTTAAAATATTTTTTCTGCTCATGCATCTTAGTGTTACAACATCTTCTCTTTTATTTATTTATTTGCTATTTATTAGTCTATTTTTATATATGTATTTTATCATGCTTTACCTTTTAATTATTTTTTTTTCATTCAGTTCTTTTTTTATCTAGCTTTATTACTTTTAATTGCTTTTATTATTATTGTTGTTATTATTATTATTTACTTTTGTTTTTGTTTTTATTTTATCTTACCTTACTTTGTTTTTATTCATTTTATCTAATTAGGGTAATTAGTGGAGGGTGCTTGTTTCGATGTTTCATTATTATTTTTATTTTTTTATTTTTTTAATGTGAAGCACTTTGTGTTACATTTCTCTTGTATGAACAGTGCTATATAAATAAAGTTTGATTGATTGAAAGATCAACTGGTGAATGGAAAAAGATTTTACAGATTTCAAAAAGAAAAAGATTAAATCAGACACAACAAAAAAAATAATGAGCAGAAACTAAACTAACTGTTGTGATTGAAACTGCTGTAGCACTGTTTTTATAAGATTCAAGGAGTCTTCAGTCTTTAGGAGTCTAAGATTTGTACTCAGGTCCAAACTCAGCCCAAATATAAAGCCATCTACCAGAACCCGAACCTATGAACCAGATCACCAAGGAGTGTGGAAGTGGAGGGGGAAGCAAAGGAAACGTAGCCCGAAAACATGGTCAGAGGAGTCAAACAAACCAGGACTTTTTGCATCCCATGTCAAATCAAAAGTCAACGATGTTATTAGAAGTAAAGTCAGTTAACTTCCGTGATTACCAACATAACTACGTTACTTTCGCTACTCACATCGTCCTTCTAACACCTCAAATCACAGGATTTATTATAGGTCGCGTTCACATTTGCAGTGTGGTGGACTCTGAAGTGTCTCCTCTGGTTTGGTTTCTTCCACACTTAGCTTTATGTAAAATGTCCTTCTTCTGTTGGACAGAATCTGTGAGGGAAAGAGCTGACACTGTTTTTCTTTTTTTTTCTCATGAATTTGTAACTTTTTTCTCATAAATCTGTAACTTTTTTTAGTAAATTTGTGATTTTTTTTCTCGTAAATTCATAATTTTTTTGTCATGGATTTGTAACTTTATTATCGTAAATTTCTGATTTTTTTTGCCTGTAAATTTGTATTTTTTTCATTTAAATTTGTTACTTTTTTCTCGAAAATTTGTTTTTTTCTGTCATGAATTTGTTACTTTTTTCTCATAAATCTGAAACCTTTTTTCTTTTAAATTTGTGATTTTCTTTGTTATGAATTTGTTACTTTTTTCTCGTAAATCTGAAACCTATTTTCTGGTAAATTTGTGATTTTTTTTTTTTCTCGTAAATTCATGTTTTTTTTCATGAATTTTTAAACTTTATTATTGTAAATTTGTGATTTTTTTTTTTACTGCAAATTTGTGATAATTTTCTTTTTTTTTTCTAGGTAACTTTAATGTATTGTTGGTGAGTTTTTGATCCAGTCTCATTGTTCAGACTTTGTTGTTTTTGGGTGTGTTTTCTGTCACGGTCTGACCATATTTGGATAAGGCCTTCACTATACATCATTAGAGACATTTTTCATCCTACCGTGCTGCTGTTGATTCTCACATTGTCCACTCAAATTCAACCCAGAATGCTGTGTGATCTGGTCAGCTTTCCTCAGTTCAGTCTCCATTTTCACCTGCAGAGAACTGAACTCTGGTGCACTTGGAAAAAATCCCAGACCCTCATTTTTTAGTGGCCCAGAGTTCGATTCTTTGGTCTACACCAGACTTCGTTTGAACATTCACATCGACAAAACACACCAGAGTTTGTTTCAAGAGGACCAAACAGCAATCTAACCAGGAGGTTTTTCGCCCTGAGATAAGTGATTTTGTAGCATAGTTGTAAGGGAACTGCAGCCTTTTAACTAAACGTAACCACTTTCAGCCATTGAATGAGCTGATAACAACTTTCCAGGCTTCTGCTCATCATTATGGGCTGATAACATGTGGGTGACATTTTTTTTTAGAAAATGCTTGTTGGATTTTGGTTTTAGCACAAACGAAACGTCCTTTCCCATAGGTGGGGCAAAAAATCGATACAGGATAGTACTGTGATATTTTGCGTGGCGATATTCTATCAAAACAATTCTTTTTTTTTAAAACATTTTTTATTTTTATTTTGTGAGAGCATTATAATACAGTGCTTACTTTCAGACAATATACAATCGTATTTCTGCCACTCACAATCTAGGTTTTTTTTGTTTACAAAACAAGAAACAAGATACAGAAAGTTAAGTGTATTACATTTGAGAATTTTGAACAAGCTGGGAAAGGCAGGCATATGTAAAAGAGCAAATAGAAAAGAAAAAAAAAAGAAAATATCAAAACAATTATTGATTGAATTCAATTTTGTGGGCACAAAATTGGGCCTGTCACGATAATTCCTACATCGACTTATCGTTCGATATATAAAAATGGACTCGATATATTGACTTTTTGTGCTTTTTGTGTTATGTTTAAAGTAATGCTGCAAATGTTTGACATGCAGTAAAAATTGACGAAAAAAAACTATATTTCCCAAGCAGCCATTCCAGCTGATTTGATTTTAATAGTAAAATAACATAATACATAATGATTATCTCAGTGCAGTGTTTTGTTAACAGAGCCTGAAAGTCTATTTTATCTTTTCCACATTTCAATTCCAATGTTTAATATTCTCGAGAAAAATGAATTGCTGTGGAAAAGGATGAACTTATTTTGCTCTAATATTGTTATAAAACTAAAACAACATGGATACAATGATACTATCGTTTATCATGATAGTTTCTGGGAAAATATATCGTCCTAAAAAATGTGTTATTGTGATAGGCTTACACAAAATGCAGTTAAACCGTTATATCGCAATATATTGGATCGCAATACTCACCATGGTGCGGGTGTGGCTCAGTTGGTAGAGCTGTCGCCTGCTGATCGGAGGGTTGGTGGTTCGATCCCCGACCATGGCAGCCTACATGTCGAAGTATCCTTGAGCAAGATGCTGAACCCCAAATTGTTCCCGATGCTGCGTTCATCGGTGTGTGAATTCCCAATGGTGGCAGGTGGCACCGTTTAGGGTAGCCTCTGCCACCAGTGTGAATGTGTGTGTGAATGTGTGAATGGGTGAATGAGCGCAGTCTGTAGTGTAAAGCGCTTTGAGTCGTCGCATAACGACTAGAAAAGCGCTATATAAGTGCAGGTCCATTTACCATCCAGTAAATTTACCATATCGCAAAATACTTAAAATTGCAATAATATTGTATCCTGACTCAAGCATCAGAATAAATTGTATCGTGGGCCGATACGCTGATTCACACCTTTACTTTCCCATGACTGTTATTATTTTATTATATAATATTTATTCCCTGTAAAGTGTGTGAAAGGTTTTCTCTCCTGCTCTCCCAGCTCTCGTCACCCAGTCGGTCACAACAGCCTGTTTGTAATGAAGCTGGTGACAGGTGACATTAAACACGGGGACTTGACCAAACAGCTCAGGCTTTACTAAACCGACGCCTTCCTCCACTTTTTCTTCTAACGAGGTGAAATTAAGTCGGATTAAAGAGTTTATTAAGCCACATGACCCCGCAGGATAATCCCTTGAAAGTGACCCAAACATTCTTTTCCAGGCCAAATGAAACCAACCTTATCACCAGAGAGTCCACACACACACACACACACACACACACACACACACACACACACACACACACACTCCTCCCTTTCAAAATACTTGACTAAACCGGTCCTACAGTCTGACAGCAGACATTTTTTCTCTTCCTCTCCGGTGTCTAGTTGTGACTTGGAGACACGCTCGCTCCATCAGATATCTAACCATGTTTCTCACGCAAAGAGGTCTATAAGAGCCGGCAGGAACCAGGTCTACGCTGCAGACGGATCCAGCAGACACTCAGCATGGGTAAGACTGCAGTTCATTCACTGTTTTCACTTCCTGTAAATCTGTTTCTGTTGCTCTGATACTCAACTCTCACTGCACAAACCAAACTCTGTGCACATTTTGCACCATTTAAGGAGCCTCTTAAGTCCACATAGTCAGTAAACAAAAAGCACATTTAGATTGCGTAGATCTAAGAATGGCTGCTTCTATCAGGAGCTGATCACTGTTTTTGTTCATTAGTTTGAAGGCAGTTAATCATTATAAAATCTGTTTCTCACACTAAACTCTCTCTGGACAAACTAAACTCTATGTTCAGATAGTTGGCTACAAAAAAACACAAATTAAGATTTTGTAGATCTTAATATTGTTGTAAAATAAACTGTTTTTGTAGATCTTAGTATTGTTAATGTGTGTCTTAGGACTACATATATTTTAAAAACTTGGATGTGGCACACTGTAAAATAAACTGTTTTTCTACCTGTTGCTTCAGTTTGAGATCCTTGTTGTTTCACATAGTTGGTTAAAAAATAGCACAAATTTTGATTTTGTAGATATAAAAAGAATAACTTTTTCTTTATTATGTAAAAATATGTTTGGGGCCTTGTAAGTTCACATACTTTATAAACAAAAGCATACATTTAGATTTTGTAGCTCTTAGTCATGTTGCTTTGTGTCAACTTAGGACTACATATACTTTAAAAACTATGATGTGGCACACTGTAATACTAATTACATTTTTTTTTTTACTAATTAAATTATTTTTCTACCTGTTGCTCCATTTTTCAGAACCTTATTATTTCACATAGTTGGAGAAAAAATGACACAAATTTAGATTATGTAGATATAAGAATGTTTCTTTATTATGTTAATGTGTCAATATAAAAAACATTATAAAAACTATTTTATATCTATATATATATTTTGGAGCCGTGTACGTTTTCATAGTTTGTTACAAAATAGCACCAATTATTTCCTTTTTGTGTGTAATTTAAAGTTTAGTTGTGGGGGAATCAATAAATTTAAAAAGTATCAAAAGTAAATTTCATATCTGACTAACAACTCACCTCTGAACAACGTTTTTTGTAGCCATTTAAATTGACAAACACAAAAGTAGATTTTATGTAGATCTAAGTATTTTGTCAATGTAGTAATACATAAGGCTTTTTTAAATCTCTAATACTGCATATTGTAATAATTCGTATCATAATAATAGTGTGGCACCCTTTGATTAAATCTAAAAATTCTTTCTGCACCAAACTCTGGTCAAATCATATCACACATCTGATCACACATCTGATAAAGAAGTTTTTTTTTAAATGTAAGTTTTGTAGATTGAAGAATAACCAACACAGATACATTTGCTGAAAATACATTTACTTTAGAAATGTTTTAAATTACTTGTAGTGGAGTAAAGATAGTAATAAATTAAGTATAGTTTAGTTTAGTAAATGTAAGAGTAATATGACATGAAGAGCCCCAACAGAATATACTGTAATATGATGATAGTTAGTGTTTGTGTGTGTTAATATAGAAGTATAAAAGGATATATTATATAATAAGACAATATAATATCATCAGTGACTGAAGAATTGCTAAAGGAAAAGTAGAATGACAGCAGTCTTAAGAACTCCATTACTTAGTGCTAATGTTATCAGTTAAATTCATCATTTACTTTATTTATTGTGCATTTTTTCTCTTTTTGGGGAAATTAATTACACTTAAAATACAAGTGTAGAGAGAGTATTATAGAATATAGAATAATAAATCTCAGTTCCTCAATAAACAACAACAATAACGAGTCGACGCCCAGCGAGTCGCTTGTCAGACACGTTTCACAACCTTCAAATGTATTTGTTTGATATTCAGTTATACATCCGGCTGCTTATTGTTCCTGCTCATTTATTATTCACCTGCACGGTCAAAGATCACAACATTAATCATCTCACTCTGGAGACTTATCTGAAGAAATCAGAGCTGATTTTTTTCCTTCAGAAGGTGCCACAATGTTTCTTCTTGTAGAAAAAAATGTAAAGATTTTACAGAACAGAAGTTAGTTTCACGTTTCTGACTACTTTTATATAAAACTCCCTTTATAGGTTTTATCATGACTTTATGAGTGCTTAGTTAATCTTTTACTGATGCATTTAGATAAATCATAAACCTTTTATGATAATGACTCGTCAGATTTCAGGTTGTGATAAATGTCTGTAAAGAGAAGTCACGTCAGTTTTATTTTTTAATAACATTTTGCTCTCTGTCGTTAGACCCTTGCTTCAGATCATGAATAATTCCTCCAAAAAAGCCTTTAACAGCAGAACAGAAAAAGATGCATTATAGGTTGTGTGTGCAAAACAAGCCAGCATGAAAAGATGACATTTTTTACACACAGAATGTGAAGATTTATGAAGGAAATGTATCTGAGAGGCAGCTGGTGTTTGTCCTCCTCCACTTTCTGCACCTAAATTCATTAATTAAAAGGAAATTATGCAGGAATTGTTGCGTACTGTTTGTAAACACAACATTCAGACTCGGCCCAGTGAAAGTGACAAACAAAACCCAGATTCACTCTCGTTCAGAGCGAGCTGTGTTGCCTCGATATATTTGCATTATTTCTGCACTATATTTGTTGTTTTTGCAGCGTTGTCCCAAAAGGTAGATGCCCACAAACGTCCTGAACACAAAAAAATGAGAAAGAGAAATGAGAAAATCCAGACATTTTTATGAGTCTGTACATTGTTTTTGTTTTTTTATACTGCATTAAATACCTTTAGAGGAATTTATTGTCATTGTCAAAATCCGTCTCCTTTTTTGGGGTCATTTTGCAGTGTAGGCAGTTGTTTTCAGGGCTGGAATAGCAACTTTTTCTGCAGGATTTTTCATCCTTAAATTAGACCTTTACCCTCTGAAGGGACGTGCATGCACATCTGCATTCATAGGACAGCCAATAGGAATGACTCCTCTCTCTGAAATGACCTGTGATTGGACAAAGTTTTCCGTCAAAGGCTAGATTTATTAAAGCCTGCAAACAGTCAAGAGGAGGTGCAGAAAGTCTAGTTTTCTCTCAGGATACTTTGATTACAATATGCTGAAGGTTACAATTTGCCAAATGACAGCAAAAAGAAAATATAGATGCTTACACCAGCATTTTTAAGAGGATCAGTGTCTTTTCAGCGTAGTCAGTACATGCACTCATGTGTCAAAACATTTTTGATTTGGTTTTTGAGCCATCTAACAATCTTTTCAGGTGCTGTGGCAGGAACACAGAGCTACTTGAAAATCTGTTAAGTTTACCTTTAATTGGCCTGAAACCTAGTGTGAACCCTCGCAAATGTTTAGCAAAAGTGTAAATAAAAGTTAAAGTTATTTTACAGATCAAATTAAAGTATGACTGTAGACTTGTTTGTTTCAACTTCTGAATACTTTATTGGAAAATGGTATCAGAAATGTTGTCTTTAAGTATCTCATTGTGTGTGTGTGTGTGTGTGTGTGTGTGTGTCTCTCTCTCTCTCTCTTTCTCTCTCCCTGTCTGTGTGTGTGTGTGTCTCTCTCTCTCTCCCTCTCTCTCTCGATGTGTGTGTGTGTGTGTGTGTGTGTGTGTGTGTGTGTGTGTGTGTGTGTGTGTGTGCGTGCGCGCGTGTGTGTGTGTGTGTGTGTGCGCGCGTGTGTGCGCGCGCGCGTGTGTGTGTGTCACAGCTCAGAAGACGGCCCTGATCGTGTACGCCCACCAGAGTGTGGGTTCGTTTAACGCGGCGGTGCGTGACGTGGCGGTGGAGGAGCTGGCGTCGCAGGGCTACAGGGTCCTCGTGTCCGACCTGTACGCCATGAACTTCAGAGCCAACGCCACGCAGGACGACATCATCGGTAACATCACTGTCTTTCTGTTGGCTAAAGAGCCTCAAAAGTCCCACATGATCCTTTCTGGATATTTGGTCTCTGACTGTCTTTCATACAAGCTGGTGTTATTAGGATGTTTTATTTTGGTCAAGGAGGAAATGGTGCATATTTTGGACTATGTAATCCACATTTGGTGCTGTAATTATTTTTTTCTGGCAGCAGGACTGTGTTTATACTGTGAATGTGTAATCACACTCACAGTACTCCTTTTTTGGGATTTGTTGACAAAATAAACCTCATTTAACCCTCTAACCCCCCACCCCTACCCGCACCCCACCCTGCCAGGGCTGAAAAAAATGTTTTGTTTAGAAAAATGTAAAAAATACACTGTTTATGGTCAGAGTTAGAACTTTACAACTGTCTACAAAAAGTGACCCAAACTTGTGTTAAAATGTTGATATTAGTGTCAGAATCTGTTCATTCCACATGTGTCATTTAAAATAAAGTGTTTTCACTCACTCCTGTTAAAAACATTAAATTCTGTTCCTCAGAGACACTGTGAAGACATGATTGATTCTGCTGAGACCAACAGTCACGTGACAAATATTCACTGAAAATCTGAGGCTGTTTACACAGAGCAGAGAGGAGAGGACAGGAGAGGCTGTTTACATAGAGCAGAGAGGAGAGGACAGGAGAGGCTGTTTACACAGAGCAGAGAGGGGAGGACATGAGAGGCAGTTTACACAGAGCAGAGAGGAGAGGACAGGAGAGGCTGGAGAAATAATAACACTTCAATATGTACAATATGTGGAGAAAACTGTTTCTTTTTCATTATTTGTGACACTTGTGGACACTTGGAATAGTGTTTATATATAGATTCCATTTTATTACAATATTACAAACAGCTTTTTTCTCTGATTTCTGTCATTCTAGCTGTGTTATTCTGCACAAAGACATGTTGGAGTTGTTCCCACTTCTGGCCATGATTGTGCTGATTCCATAGAGCTGCAGGACTTATAGATTTATAGAGATTTTATATGTGAAAAACATGATCACAGGGAGTAAAACGAAGTTCTGACGGAGCGTGTTGTGTTCAGGTGACCTGAAGAAACCCGAGCTCTTCCAGTACGGCGAGGAGACGATGCACGCCTGGATGGAGGGCCGCCTCAGTGACGACATCGTTGCTGAGCAGCGAAAAGTCGAGGAGGCGGAGCTCGTCATCTTCCAGGTCAGAGGTCAAACACGGCGCTGCAGTTTCTCTGCTTTTTACTTCCTTCAGTTTGATCCAGAATTTGGAGTTTTGGGCTATTTAGTCTGTTTCTGACTTCATTCTGGCTGTATGTAAACTTAAAGAAATGTTCACCATGCCATGTTGGTATCATTTCTATCAGCACAACCTATATGATGATAATTATTTCCCCCGTGACTCACTAGATCGGCTGTCTGTTGTTCTGTTGTTACAGTTTCCTCTGTACTGGTTCAGCGTGCCGGCCATCATGAAGGGCTGGATGGACCGCGTGCTGAGTCAGGGCTTCGCTTTCACTCTGGAGAAGATGTACAACAACGGTGTGTTCAAGGTCAGTCTGCCTCAATTCTCTTTGATAAACACAGCCGAGTACATTTAAATAAAGTAAATATGATGATGAAGTAAAAGTAACCCTTACATCTGGTCTGTTTATCCTTATTTTAATATATTCTTAATATCCTAAATCCTAAAATAAATAATAAATTTTGTACATCCTGATTTCATCAGGATGTACAAAATTATTTGTTTATATTTATAATTAAAATCAAATTTTCATTATAATAAAAATAAAAAGATAAAGGAAGTGCTTAATTGCATCAGGGTGTACAGAATTATTTGTTTTTCATTATAATTAAATAATTTTGTGTGTGTGTGTGTAATTAAAATCCCATAAAGTTACTGTGTGTGCGTGCGTGCGTGCGTGCGTGTGTTTGAAGCATGTGTATGCATGTGTGAGGAGTGTGCGTGTGTGTATCTGTAACTGTAATCACATCAAAGATCAAAGGCAATCAGATCAAAGCAATCAACAGAATTAACTGACACCTGTTAATGAAAGAGTGACAGCAGCCAGAGGTGAACTGGAATTTCTGGCCTCGAACAGAAAGCATTTTTGGCAAAACCATAATACCTATCATTGATCCGACTTCACTTTGAGCGTCCCGAGTTCTTCCTGAACGTCTACATGTGATTTTTTTTTAAGAAAAATGAAAAAATAGCTTTGTTAGAGCGATCTAAAAAAACTGTTCCATATCCCTTTTTCCGAAATCTGCGTTTTTAATATGGGAGCCAATGAGGCTGTGCGTCGTACGCCCAAACTATAACTCTGACAGCTTTACCAGAGGATTGTGAGTGAGAAGACAAATTTTCCTACGTTTTTATGTATAAATTATTTCTGTAGAGTGGAATTTGCGGCCTGGAGTGCATTTTTAAAATTTATTTTTTGACAATTTTTTCTCTCCCTCTACACTCTGGCAATGATGTCACACACTATGACACGAACATTCCGTGCAATACACACCCATTATAATCTCAGAATTTCTCCAAAAATGATCATGGTCATTGAACAGGGATTGATAAAAAACTATTTGACCTATCGAAACGTGGATTAATACACCGATACACAAGACTTGTGTCTACTGTTTAAAGTTTAAATGGAGTCTCGAGGTGAAATTATGCCGGAGAAGTAGGCGTTTAAAAATCTCCAATTATTGTTCTATTTCGCTCATTTTTTGTCGCCCGTCCCATTCATTTCAATGCAAAATTTTGGGCAGTTTTTCGCGACTTACGTCGCGAAAAATTCGTATTCTGTAGAGAGAAGTAATAGCACACCGATCCCGATCAAACCGCACGCTTTGATATATAATTTATCCTGCAACTCTTCAAGTTGTAGGACTAGTAGCGGGACGAAATTGCATCCGGAAGAGGAATAAGAAAAAATCCACAGTATAACTAGCCTGGGTATACCCAGACTGCCTTGCGCGCTCGAATTTAATTTCGAACCTCCATCCAGTCTGGAAACCACGGCAGTTTCTTAGCCCTGTTTTAGGGATCCAATCACAAAGCGGGGAGGGACGGTGAGGCGATGACGCGTACTACTCGGCACTTGGAAGCTTGTAGTTTTCCGGATCCAACATGGCTGCTGCAGACGCGAAACTCTCCTTAGCTGTAGATGGTGTTTTAAATAGTTTAGAGCGAAAGTTGAAAGGCGAAAGGTCTCTTGGCGGCTCCGCTGTCCCCCGGCTCGTAGAGAGATCACCGGTAGCGGGGCTATTAGCGCCGCACCGGCGGTCTCGGCGGCTCGTTGCGCTGAGCTGGCGAGACCGCCGGTCACCGCCGGTGATCTCGCTCCGAGCCGGGGGACAGCAGAGCTGCCGAGAGACTCGCAGCAGCTTGTTTATTGCCCATAAAATCAGTGGATGTGTGGCTGAATGACATGAGGGGGAATAAAGCGTGAAAATAAATAATCTTGCAGAAAGCGAGAACTGGAGAAGCAAAGCAGCAAACAACACTCTCTCACAGACACACACACAGCAAACATCCATTTCTGTTGCTCTACATACGTCATCTGGTATAACTGATCTGATTGGCTAAGAGCTACCTACAGACGCTTTTGATAGACATTCTAAGCGCCCAATAAACGGCTCTAGAGGATCGTAAACCACACCTCCTCTACGGAGAAATGAACGGGTGGTGTCCAGACCAAATCTCAAATGAGATTTGGTCTGGTGTTAGCCAGGCTACAGTATAACAGTAGTGCTCGGGGCTTAGCACTGGTCCCTACAGCTATTGCTGTATGGGACCAGTGCTCGGTGCGATTGCCCCGAGGCCCTAATAAATAAAGGAAATGCTTAATTGCATCAGGATGTACAAATTATTTGTTTTATTTATAATTGAAAGAAAGAAAGAAAGAAAGAAAGAAAGAAAGAAAGAAAGACTTAATTGCATCAGGATGTACAAAATTATTTGTTTTAATTATAATTGAAATAAAATTATCAATAAAATGAAATAAAAATTAAAAGATAAAGGAAATGATCATGAAATCAAAATAAAATAAAATAAATAAAGGAAATACTTCATTGCATCAGAATTATTTGTTTCAATTATAATTAAAATACAATTAAGAAAAAATAAAGGAAATACTTAATATCATTATAATTTAAAAAAAATAAATTTGGTGACCCTTTAATTTCTTTTATTTTGTTATTTCCCTCATTTATATAGCTTAGAAATCCTATCAATGCTTTAAAACCCATTATAATATATTTCTAAAAAGATCTTTAAAAATCTTTATTAATGTACAGTATTTGTCAGCAATTATAACTTCTCCTATAAAGATACATTTTATATATTACAGCTGTGTTTTGTTCATACATCAGCCTATAGTTGCTGAAAGTTATCGTTATAGTTGTTCATAAATCCCTTAATAAACACTTATATCTGCGTATAACAACATGTCAGACGGTTGTAAACTGATTCAGAGTTTCTTCTCATCGTCATTTGGATAAAAAGTGAATTTTTGTTTCTCTGTAGGATAAGAAAGCGATGCTGTCGTTCACAACCGGAGCGACACAGACCATGTTCCGGCCTGACGGCATCAACGGAGACATCAACATCACACTGTGGCCTCTGCAGGTCCGACACACACACACACACACACACACACACACACACACACACACACTGGCAACATATAGAGAAAGATTTTACACCACAGCAAACAAAAACTAGTTTATAGAGTAATTTTTAAAGAAAGACACACAAAGTGCTTTTCAGGTTATATGAGATAAACCACAACATGACAGAATATAAACAGCATAAAAACAAGCAAACTGCAAAAGCAATTACACAATAAAGTAATACATTTTAAGTGTGTTCAACACAGCACTGAGTACATCTAAATAAACATTTTGCACCTTTCGTTGTGGCTGAATACGCCCCAGGTGACCCGTTGTGACCTGTGTGAAACCAAAAGTCAGTGTCTGTTTAATTAACAATGTCCACACATAGTAACAGACTTAACTTACACACAAAAGTTATGTAACAGACTTTTTGACCCAAATTATGATCTTTTCCGAATACTTTTATTGCCTTAACGTAACAGTAACGTTCTGACTACAGTCTCAATGCGTCTATTTCAGATGTTTTGGGAGAACGTTGGACCAAACAGCTCGTTGTAAAATAGCTCTTAAGAGGTTCTCAGTGAGTTAAAAAGTGACACCAAACATCTGTATGTGAAGTCTGTTGCAAGTGTTGGATGATCCTGTTGTTTAAGCAGTGGTGGAATGTAACGAAGTACATTTGCTCAAGTACTGTACTTAAGTACAGTTTTGAGGTACATTTACTTTACTTGAGTATTTCCATATTTGTAAATTTATACTTCTACTCCACTACATTTTATAATGAATATAAATAAATATTTTACTTTTCACTCCACTACATTTAGCTGACAGCTTAAGTTACTTTTCAGGTCGAGATTTGACATTTAAAGTGATTATGCATGTTTATGAATTAAACCACCTAAAAGTATATTAAGAAGTTAAAATGAGCCCTACATTGACAACAGTAAAACACTGCTTACATAAATGCATCAATATTAATAATCTGATAATATATTTAGAATATATAGAACAATCTGAGTGGGGCCATTCTGCATAACGAGTACTTTTACTTTCGATACTTTAAGTTTATTTTGATGCTGATACTTTTGTACTTTTACTTCAGTCAGTTTTGAATGCAGGACTTTTACTTTAGTGGAGTCATTTCACAGTGTGGTATTAGTACTTTTACCTAAGTAAAGGATCTGAATACTTCTTCCACCACTGGGTTTAAGATACATATAATATAACTGGTTCTCCTGTTTCCTTTCAGAATCTCCTCTGTAAACTAACAAAAAAAACACAAAATACCTTAAAAATAATCTAAAACTGTGTTGTTGTTTTTTTAAACGAAGGACCTGGACCCCAGGGTGTGGCTGGAGTTATAAAAAGCCGGACACGGCATGGCTATATAAATATAAATATAAAATCATATAAATATGAATAATGCAGAACTCTGCACTAATAGCAAAACGTGGACAAGTTTGTGAAAAGCAAAACTAAAGCAAATGATGAATCTACAGCAGCATTTCTTGCTAATTGCAAAATTGTTTGCTTTATTAATAATTTAAAATAAAATTATAATTAAAATAAAATAAATAAATACTTAATGGCATCAGGGTATACAAAATGATTTGTTTTAATTATAATTGAAATAAAATGATCATAATAAAATAAATTAAATTAAAACAAAATTAAGAATAAATAAAGGAAATACTTAATATCGTTATCATTTAAAAAACAAAAACTAATTAGGTGACCCTTTAATTTCTTCTATTTTGTTATTTTCCTCATTTAATATAGTTGTAAAAAGATCTTTAAAAATCTTTATTAATGTACAGTATTTGTCAGCAATTATAACTTCTCCTATGAAGACACATGTTATTTCTTACAGCTGTGTTTTAATAGATTATTCATTGTCTTCATACAGCAGCCTATAGTTGCTTAAAGTTATAGTTATAGTTGTTCATAAATCCCTTAATAGATACTTATATATATGTTATATCTATAACTAAAGCAGATGATGGATCTACAGCAGCATTTCTTGCTAATTGACTTCATTAAAGTGTGACCCACAGGGAGGTTCTGGATCAGACGCAGGAAAGTTTTTGTTATTTGCAAAAGTTAAGCCCTGCAGGAAAAGTGTGGTTGATACGTCCTAAACTGATTAAAAAGTCTTAAGTGTTGGTGCTGTTCGTCTCTTATTTGTCTCTCGTGTCTTTCAGAACGGGACTCTGCACTTCTGTGGGTTTCAGATTCTCGCCCCTCAGATATTCTGGAGTCCGGCTCACTGTCCGACCGCCGTGCGTGGCGGGATGCTGGAAGGCTGGCGGATTCGACTCAAAGGACTGCTGGCAGAAAAGCCTTTGACCTTTGCCCCCTGCGAGCTGTTTGACCTCAGCTTCCAGGGCGGCTTCATGCTGCGGCCCTCAGCGCGGGAGGAGCAAGAGTCGCAGCCGCACGGCATCACCACGGGACACCACCTGGGCAAACCGCTGCCGCCCGACAACCAGATCAAAGCTCCGCCCCCCGACCCAGGCAGCGCCACGGCAGGCTGCAGGAAGTAGAACATCACTCTAATGTCAAAATATGGGATTTTATAAATGTTTTATGTTTACTGAAGCTGAAATAAAACAATTTAAATAACAATGACTTCAATTTGTTTCATTTAGATGCAAATAAAAATGTTTTCCACTTGAATGCACCAAAGTGAGGCTAAAAGTTTGACTGTTCAGGTGCATCTCAATTAATTAAAATATAATTTAAAAGTTTAATTATTTCAGTAATTCAATTCAAAAAGTGGAAATAACACATTATATAGATCCATTACACACAGAATGAAACATTGCATGTCTTGATTTATTTAATTTCTTCTAATTATAGACCTCAAATTAAGTGTCTCAAAAAAAATTGAATATTACAAAAAAAATGTTTTAAACAAGTATGTTTAATATGGAAATGCTGTCCTCTGAAAAGTATGTCCATCTATATGACTCAATACTTGGTTGGGGCTATTTGACTTGCACTACTGGAAATGGACTTTTCCATCATATTCTAATGTATTGAGAAGCACTTAGTTACAGGTGTTAGCAACTTGTGTTTAGTTAAATTTGTCTATACTTCAGTATATTTTGCTGAAAATACTTCAGGTACACTGTAAATTGTCTTAAAAAATTACCTTTTTTCATTCCGCGTACATTTAAATGGTTGCTCTTCATTTGTGAGCGTTCATGAAAAGTTTTTAAGTTAATTAATGGATATATAAAAGGATTACAATATATGAAAGGGGTTAATTGGAGCACTACAGTCACCCAAAACTTTATTTTTTTGTGACTTTAAAATTTGAGCCGATACTACCTGTGCTAAAAGGGTATTTTAATAGATGAACAGCACTGTTTAAGAGGAAACAATCCTTCAAAAGAGCTTTAAATGTTTAATCGAATTCAATGGACGGAGCGCTTTACTATTGTTATTTCTGTCTGTTTTTACACATTTTATCCCCATGGAAATTTCTTTTTTGGGGATCAGGGTTTCCATAGAAGAAGTCACATTTCATTTAGATTATAAAGACCTCTCAGGCAAATTTATGATTTGTGACTTTCAGCTATATAACTTTCAGTGACTTGGTTAGTTTCTGATTTCAGCTTCTCCAATGTGCTTCTTTGTTTTCACTGATGGCTTAACTTTGGTGCACAAGTTGTTTGTTCAGCCTGACTAACCCCCCCCCCCCCCCCCCCCCCCCCACACACACACACACACACACACACACCGCCTTCTGTTTAAAGCTTTATGTTCCATGTTAAGGCCGGGACAACCAGTCCTCCTGATAAACTTTAGTGTTTATTGTAAATAAACACTCTTTGATGCCTGCAGCAAGTTCCCAAACGTTGCGATGGGGCGTGTTTACCACTGTGTGACATCAGCTTTTCTTTTAACAACTGGGGACACTAACTGTTGAAATTAAAGTGAGATTTTTTCACATTCTTGCTGATAGACGACCTCGGTGTCTCAACAGTCTTCAGAGCTTCATAATGTGCCACACATTCATTTATTTATTTATTCATTTTTTTTAAATTAATTTTTAACAAACAAACATACAGAAGACAGGACCAGGCAAAACAACAAAACAACAACAGGATGGGAATAACACCACAAAAACAAAAACCAGGCGGGTTTCAGGTAAAAGTCACAGGTACATAATGCAGTACAGAGTGAAATACAATGAAATAAAATGGGAGCTGAATAGAAAAGAAAGAACAGAAATAAAAAACTTTTATACAAATGGTCTTGTCAGAATAGAAGAGATATTTACATTAATATAGTCAAGAAATGGTTTCCATATTCTTTCAAAGGCATTAGTTTTGGAGTGCAGACAGGTGAGAAAGTCCAGAGGTATTTATGCCATTATTGTCCTATACCATCCCACCAATGAGGGGGCCTTATCTGAGATCCAGCTAATATTAAGGAACCAATCAGTCTAGTTCCTACACTGTGTTTTGGCAGCCCAGGGCCTAGAGGTTAGGAATCAGGCTTGTAACCAGAGGATCGCCAGTTCGAATCCCAGGACCGAGGTCAGGGCCTGAAGTGCCCTTGACCAAGGCACCTAATCCCCTCTCCCAACACACACACACACACAGCTCCTTGGGCGCAGAAATGTGCTACCCACTGCAGATTGTGTTCACTGGTGTGTAAAGAAAGGATAGGTTAAGTGCAGAGTTTGAATTTCCCCATTGTGGCACTAATAAGGGAATCTTAATCTTAATCTTAAAGCCATGAAAAATGTGTCTCGGCATCGTCTCGCTGAAATAAGCAGGATGTCCCTGGACAACCTGTGTCTCTGGGCATCAGCATATATTGCTCCAAAACATGTTTGTACCTTTCAGCATTAATGGTGCCTTCACTGATGTGACAGCTACACATGATTCCGTGGGCACTAACACCCCCCCATACCATCACAGACTGAACTTTGTGCTGGTAACAATCTGGATGGTTATTTTCCTCTTTAGCCCAGAGATCTGAAATGTGGACTCTTCAGACTACATAATATATCATAACAGCAATATAAACAAAAAAATAAAGTTTGTTAAACTATATTTTGATAAGACCACAAAATGCTCTAATACTGCAGAACCTGCCTTTGCTGTAATTGAGCGTCGGTGCAAATTCCCTTACAAATTTGTAAATAATAAAATGTCCTGCAGAGTTCATGGATGGATTAACTTGCTTGGGGCCCACTGGGCAAAATTTTGTTGTTGAGCTTCTATTCTGAACCCCTCCCTCCCCTGAGCTCTGTGTATGTGCCCACACTGTCACACACACAAACACCCAGAGAACAGCCAGTACTTCTGAACTGCAATACTGTTTTCTTGTAGGTTTTCTTTGTGTCAATTTCTGACAATTTAATTGTTTTGCTGGTTATTCCCCCCTAATTGTATGGTATTTTAAGTTGAAGTTTATTCAAGTTTTTAATTAAATAATCCAAAAAATAATCCTTAGTTGCAGCTTTTTATCAGCAAGATACTGCAGTAATGTAGGAAGTATTCAGATTCTTTATCTTAGTAATTTAAAGAGTAAAAATGCTGCACTATTCATTATTGGCTGGTGCAATTTTTAATAAATTATCCTATGTAATAATAAAAAAAATGGGCAAAAACCTTAATTTGTTGTATCAGATACATTAAGTGGGGTAAAAGTAGAAACTGGCATGAAAAGAAAAGACTCAAGGAATGTATAAATACTTCAAAATTATACTTAAGTGCAGTACTAAGTAGATATGCTCAGTTCCCTTTTGCTATTTTTCTACGGTTTCCATTATTAGGAAATAACATTGGTCTATAGGATGCTATGATGGCCATTTTTCATAATTTTATGATTATTTTTAAATATTTTTTTGTTACTTGAATGACTAGAAATAATCAGATTAATCGAAAATGAAACTAATCGTTAGTTAACAGCCTGTACAACATGATATGGTTATGTTTATGTTCTGCACAGTGGTTTGGACCAAACGTAACTGACAGGGGAACCATGTCAAGGTTTACTATGTAAAATGTATATATATATAATAATATATATATAAATATAAAACGTGAATGGTAAAGTTGAAACAATAGAATCCACAGTTTGTACATATCAAAAGGATAAACGTCACTATTTGTAGTTATTTAAGTGTGGAAAAAGTCAGATCGTGATATTTCTGTCCCTGCCGCCCCCCCCCCCCTCCCTCCGGAGTGGAACAGTCCAGTGTGACGTCACCGCCGGGCAGCAGCAGGCTGATGGTGAAGAGCAGATTGTTGTTTGTTTGTTTCACAGATCCGCCGCTGCACTGTCCGCCCGTACGCCCGCTTTAACGGTCACAATATAACGGATAACTGTAACGAAATATATTGTAAACCCTCGTTATTAAACCTCGAGTTGTATTTTATCATAATACATCTGCATCGAGCTGAAAAAAGAGCCCGGAAACATGAAATGGATGTTCAAAGAGGATCACTCCTTGGGTAAGGGAGGAGGAGGCTCTGCTGTTTATGATCGCTTAAAAAATGGCCACGCAGTTTAATTTTTTGACGTTAAATCATTTATTGAGTCTACTAAGGACGTGAATTAAGCTTTAAAGATGAGTCGATCCCTTTAAAAAGCCCGTCGGACACTCAGGCTGGCCTGTCCTTCAGGCTTTTGTTTGCAGATTTTTAAGCTACCTGTGTCGAAACATTAAAATATAGCCGTTAATATTAATGTCAGTTGGTGTAAAAGTGATTATTATCGTCTTTATTTTTAACCTGGTGTGTTGGGGCCGTGTACGTGCACGGATCATCGTGTCTTTGTTCCTTTTTAACCCCCGACGACGACCTGGTTTGAGGCTGATGGTGGATATTGACACGGAGGAGACACATTAAGCTGCTAAAGCTCCATTATCAGTCACAGCGAGCAGCTGGGGTCAAAGATGCGATCTGTTGTCTGTTTTTTAAGATAAATTATGTATATTTCTTAACATTTGTCTACTTGTTACAACCTGGAGGCCTGACAGGCGTCACCGACACGGAACAAAAGTTGTTTTGGGAGGCCTAAAGGCTGCTTCTACATCCCATATTTGAGTATTTTATTTAATTAATTCAGATTTTATATCAATAAATCCACCAATTGTAACGCTAAAATAGAGAAAAACTGCCTGCCAAGCTACTAGAGGTTAAACTTACAGCTGCCAAAGGTGTCAAATTAATTATGAAGTAACATAAAGAGCAAACAACACTTTGCATCTATTTATCTTCAACTGAAGCATCAACTTACATTTTAACTACTTCAAATTCATAATCCAGATATACTTCATGTTGACAGGGTAACTAATGGTAGCAACTACTTTATCAAACTTTAAAAACAGGCTTTATTTCTTAGTTTATATGTAAATTAATGAGCAGAGTTTACATGTTTCTGTTGAGGAATATTGTGGTCTTTAAATTTGACGCATAGTTAAACATTTAAATGTATAAAACTAATAAGAATATGGAAGTTGGCATATCTCCACCACACTGTTATTGTTTGTGTCAGTTCTGAGACTACATTACCCATAAATCCCTCTGCTTCCTGTAGAAGGAGGAGGGTATTTATCCAGATATACAGTTTCATACTGAACACTAGTTGTAAAACTATTTACTCCAGAAATAAATATTTTATTAAATATTGATGCACCTGTTGGTTATTTTTTTTTCATTAATACAGTTTTAAATGAATAGTTTAGCGATATATAGACAACAAATAGTGAAAAATCTCAATTGCGTCACATACAAGGAATTTGCCTCAGCATCTTGATCCATACAATATAATAAAAGGATACTACAAAAGTCAAGAATCACAAATAAAATTGAGAATATGACAATAAAATAAGTAAAAAAAGAGTTGATTATGACGTCTTCAAATACCTTCTTTTAAATTCAGCCAACAACCCAAAAATCAAATTATTGTATAATTACAGTCTTTTAAAACAGAAAAAAGCAACAAATTCTCACTCTTGAGAAAATTGTCCCAAGTAATGAAAGATTAATTTATTATCAAAATTGTTGGTGTTAAATTTTTTTAAATTATTATTTGATATTAATATAATCATTATAGAATTGTAAATAAAACTTGATAATAATAAAAATATGAAAAATGTTTGATATTTTTAATTAAAAGTGTTAATTTAACATTTTGATCATAATTAATTAAATAATATTATTAAACCAAATACTATTTAGTCAGTTATTTTTAATTTAATAATTTTGTAAATTAAATCAAATTGTGAAAAAATGATGGTTGTTATTTTTAATTAAAAATATTTAATTTAAATGTTCCTGTTAATTAAATACTTTGATAATAATTAATTAACTAATGTTATTAAAAATAATATTTAGTCAGTTATTTTCAATTTATCAATTTAGTACATGAAATTAATTTGAAGAAAATGTAACTGTGGTCTGTTTTTTTGAGTGAAAGTGCTGATGTATTATAGACGAGGTTCATCCTCCTCTTTACGTGACGTATTGACGAGGTGTTTTAGTGTTTGGGTCTAAGAGTGTTTTAATCCTCAGCTGCTGTCTGTGAATGTCTCTCCTCAGCTGTTAAATATTGATCTGTGTCCATCACTCGTTTGTCTCCGGTGTTTTTACTGAAGAAGACGTTTTAGCTGAGAACAATGTATTTCTGCTGACGTTTAAATTATTCATGTTGATGTTTCTTTTGTCCCCCAGAACATCGATGCATAGAGTCAGCCAAAATCCGCAACAAGTACCCTGACAGGGTCCCGGTGAGTCTAAGCAGCTGATTTATTCTGATTCCTGCTGTGTGTTTCATCTGTCAATGAATCTGCACCCAATTTGATCATCAATTACCTGCACATTCAGCAATTTTTCAATTAAAAAAATATATATATATTTACTGGTTCATGCTTCTCAGTTGTGAAGATTCAAAGGTCTTTTTCTCGTAAACTATATCAAATCAAATATATTTGGGTTTTGGACAAATTATCTAGAACGAAAACCACTTTTTAGTTATTTTTTGCCTCTTTTTTTTTTTTTTTTACTACTTTCAAATTTTTTGATTAATTGTTACAACCCTACTTGATTTGATATTAAATGAGCTTTAACATGGTGATCATCTTGTGTAGTGTTGTATTCATATGATTCAAAATAATGTTTTTATGATGTAGAAGACCCCTGAGGATTCTTAAAAAGTCTGTTTTTCAACTGCTATTTGTACTTTCATGAACTTTAATGGAGCAAACTATAAAAGTACTGGAATATTTGCAATACAGATCAAAGCCAGAGAAAGAAACTGAACTTTTACTGAAGAAAAATGTCAACTGTTGCCAGATTTGAGAGAGAACCTTAAGATTAAATAAAATAAACAGTTTTTAAGTTATAAATAATGATGTAATTTGTGGGGAAAATTATCTTCACTCGGGTTGCAAGTAATGCTAATTATATATTAACCTGCAGATTGTTTTCTCCATTAATTGATTCATCTTGCATCTATAACATTTCAGATAATAGTAAAATGTGCCGTAACTTCTCACATCCAAATATGTTTTTATATTGCTTGTTTTGTACAACCAAACGTATTTATTTATATGACAAAAAGATTTTTTTTCCCTTATTTGAATCGTAATTTGAGATATTTTGGTAAATTCCTTCTCTTAAAAAGTTTGTTAAACTATAAAAGAAATGGAATATTTGCAATACAGACCAAATGAAAGATTTTAAAGTCAGAGAAAGAAACAGAACTTTTACTAGGGTTGTCACAATACTAAAATTTTCAACTCGATACCGATAGTATTAGATAGGAAAGTATGATATGTATGATAACAAGTTTCAGGTCTGAGGTAGTGCAAAAAATAAATAAATACAATAAACAATAACAATTAGAACAATATTTTGAGGTTGTGTGCTGTGCACAACATGAGAAGGTTGATAAAAAAATAACAGTAACTTAACTTAAGTGTTCATTCCTTGGCTAGGTATCGATACTTTTGAAAATGAGTATTGTATCCGGATACAACGTTTTAGTATCGATACTTTTTTGAGTATCGATACTTTTGACAACCCTGACTTTTACTGAAGAAAACTTAAGGGAGAGAACCTTAGGATTAAATAAAATACCATGTACTGTTTGTTTTTGAAGTGATAATGATGTAATTTGTGTATGTGTGTGTGTTTGCTCAGGTGATTGTGGAGAAAGTGTCGGGATCACAGATCGTGGACATCGATAAGAGGAAGTACCTGGTCCCCTCTGACATCACAGTGGCTCAGTTCATGTGGATCATCAGGAAACGCATCCAGCTGCCCTCAGAGAAGGCCATCTTCCTGTTCGTGGACAAGACCGTGCCTCAGTCCAGGTCAGAGACAGAATAGATAATAAACATACAACAGAATATATATTCAGACAACAAAACTAAGTTAAAAGGATTGTCTGGAAATTACCAAAAAGCCCCAAAATAACAATTCAAATAAGGAAAAAAAACGCCTTTTTTGCCATATGAATAAATATATTTGTTTGTACAAAACAAGCAATATAAAAAAATCTTTGGATGTGAGAAGTTAAGGCACATTTTTACTAATATCTGAATTTTTATTGATGCAAAGATGGATCAATTAATTGAGAAAATAATCAGCTGGTTAATCTATAATTATCATTACTTGCAGCCCGAGTGAAGATCTTTTTTCTCACAAATTACATCATTGTCACTTAAAAAAAAGTTTATTTTATTTAATCTCAAGGCTTTATCTCTCAAATTTGGCAGTAGTTGAACATTTTCCTAAGGAAAAGTTGAGTTTCTTTCTCTGACTTTAACATCTTTAATTTGGTCTGTATCAGAAATATTCCATTACTTTTATAGTTTGTTACATTAAAATTCATGAAAAGTACAAATAGCAGTCGAAAAACAGACTTTTTAAGAGTACTCGGGTCTTTTACATTATAAAAACATTATTTTGAATCATATTGATACAACACTTCACAAGATGATCACCATGTTAAACCTCATCTAGCATAAAATTATGTAGGGCTGTAACAATTATTCTCCTTTTTAACAAATCTAGATTTTTGTCATGTAAGATGTTAAAGTAGAAAAAAAAAAGTCGAAAAATAACTAAAAAGTGGTTTTCATACTAGACAATTTGTCCAAAACCCAAATAAATTTAATTTAATATAATTTATGAGGAAAAATGCCTTTTTAATCTTCACATTTGAAAAGTATGAACCTGCAAATATTTGGATATTGTTTTTTATTGAGAACTTGCTGAATTAGCAGGTAAACGATCATCAAATTGGCTGCAGATTAATTGACAGATTAATCGACTGATCTGAACTCTTAATATTATAAAGTCAGTAGCAGGACTGAGGCAGTAGCCGGTTCTCACACGATGACTTCATGCTCATAAAAGTTGTCGAGATAAAACTTCAGTCAAATCACGTTTATGGTTTTCATAAACAGGAACTTTGTTTAATTTCAGACGCCGTCACAGTCTGAATAAAGTCTTTTTAATTTCCCGTTTGGCTTCTTATCTCAGGTATTTCATTTTCATGGGTGAGTGTTCTCGTGTCAAAGCTCCTTTTATAAGATAAAACACTCAAGTTAGCACATAAACACCTGGGAAACATTAACCTGAGACTGAAAAAAAAACTCCAAACACGGAGAGTTAATGTTTTATTAGAAGTGAATATTAAAGATGATTCATCACTGAAACAATCCTGACAACACCCAGAGATCAGAGCTACATACACCCAGCTCTCCCCTCTGAACACTCAGTCATTACTCAGCACTTTCACTCTGTATTTTTAGCCTCATCATAAAGAGAAATACGGCCTCCAAGAGCCCCCAGCAGCACTTTACACTCGTTTCCTGCTGTAGACGAGCAAATCTGGAGCCTTCATGAAGGTTCAGGAGAGAAACAGCAGCGTGGAAATGACACAGAAACTCGTGTTTGTGTCTGGACTTATAGTTAGTTTTACACCAAGTTTTATTCTTTAGTTTCTGCTTTAGTTTTACATCCAAAAACTCACAAACCTGTCAGCAAGCCAGTCATTACACATTGATGCTTTTCATGCCAAACAAACATTTGTCAAATGCAGAGAATTTTTTTTAAAAGTACATTATTTCTAAAAAAATGTCCTTTTTTGCAACAAAAAAAACATGCCAAACAGTACATTTGAAATAAAAATAATAATAAATTAAACATGTTTTTGAAGACATGACAGCACAGTAAAAGACTAATGTGTCATGTATAATTTTCATACACATTCCCCCAAAACTTTAGTCTTTCATACATGTAAGATGTTTCCATTTAATGCAATGATGCAGCTATAAAAAACATGGAGTCTTGGATTTTAATATTTCATCACTCACTTAAACATCATGCTTGAACAAGATGATAGAATATATATTTATTTATTTATGGCACTCGTATGCCGTGTAGAAGGAAAGTATCTTTACACTTTGAAGCCTTTTGAAGCAAAAAAGGGAAATAATTTATGTTATTGTGAGCAAAGCATACCTTTTCAAATCAGCGAGCAAGTTTAAAAAGGTACTATTTCTTTTTAAAAATTGCCAAAATTACATTATTTATCATAACTGGAAACTGTTAAATACGAATTTAGCATTGGATTTTAACATTTCTGACAGACATTGAACAAATCAGGTGAATAGAAAATCTAGGAAAAATGACCAAGTCTTTAAGCTTAAAAAAGTGATTCATCAAAATCCCTTTATTCATTTAAAAAGTGTCCAAAACTTAAAGTTTTTGCACTAACCAGATCCTGTTAAAAACATTAAATTCTGCTCCTCAGAGACACTATGAAGACATGATTGATTCTGCTGAGACCAACGGTCACGTGACAAATATTCACTGAAAATCTGTTTACACAGAGCAGAGAGGAGAGGACAGGAGAGGCTGTTTACACAGCGCAGAGAGTAGAGGACAAGAGAGGCTGTTTACACAGAGCAGAGAGGAGAAGACAGGACAGGAGAGGCTGTTTACACAGAGCAGAGAGGAGAGGACAGGGGAGGCTGGAAAAATGACGATACTTCAATATGTACAATATGTGGAGAAAATGTTTTTTATAACATTCCTGACACTTGTTCAATGTTCAATTTTAACGATTTCTTTCATTCTAACTGTGTTATTCGGCACAAAAGACATTTTTGAGTTGTTCCCACTTTTAGCCATGATTGTCCTAAATTACACAGAGCTGCAGGAAAAAATTAGGCCACAGTGAGAAAAATGTGACAGGAGCAAAAAACGGTCTGAAACGGCTTCATTAGGGAGGTAATTATTAAGCATTTTATTCCTGCAAGACATACTTTTTTTTGCCCTGAATGTGGCCAAACGGGTAAATAAGCAAACTAACTGATAACTTAAAACCAACAACTTAAAAAAAGTTCCTTGAAAAAAAGTCACAAATATATATTTTTTTTCTTTGATAAGACTTTAATTTACTCAAACAGCTGGTGGCTGTAGATTTTATCAAACGGGGAAATACTGCATTTGTTGGGGACTATTTTCAGCGTGGATTAATCCATTTTGGTGCTCGAGTGTTCTTACTGTAGCTGCAGTAAGATGTCATTTTTTTCCTCTAAAAGTATTAGAATATAAGTATGATGCACCATAGAATTAGAAACACGAAAGTAACTTAATTGTACTAAAATTCAGCACTTAAAATGTCCTTGGTCAGCTCACAGAACTGATCTGGGGACCCTCAGGGAATCTCACTCGGCCCACTTCTCTCTTTGTGGTATATTAATGAATTCTCCTATTTATGTAAATAATGCTTTTGTGGTTTTTCTGCCAATAGAGAAGAAGTTCCTCTTCTTTTGCTTCTCTGAAAACAATCAGGGTTAAATCCAGCATGCACTAACACTTGTATTAAAGTCACTTCTGTTCTGATGTTGTTTCACTTTTGTTTTCCTCATTCACCTCTGTGTAGCCTGCTCACATTAGACACCTTTTTAGGCAACTCAAGACCAACAGATTGATATATAATTATCATCTTTTATTCAGTGGGATTGGTCAGTTTTATAGCCAAATATACAAAATTAGGGTGTGTGTGCGCGTGTTTAACAATAATAAATAAACTACAGTATGTGTTCAGTGTGGATCTCTGATGTGTTTTAATAGTTTTTGACAACAATGGAGCTCTGTGGCACAAACATAAATCAGGCATCCGGTACAAACACAATACTGGTTGTTCAGCGGCTGATGTGAATGTGTTATCAGCTGATCAGTAATCAGCTGATCAATAATCACCCGGTGTCTTCTTCCCGTTGCAGCATCACGATGGGGCAGCTGTACGAGAAGGAGAAGGACGAGGACGGCTTTTTATACGTGGCTTACAGCGGGGAGAACACCTTTGGTTTTTAAAAAGAGAAACAGGACGCCACGCTCGTGACCGGCCTTACCTGCGCGACCCCCCACATCTAATCACCGCCCTCACCCGGCCCCTGGAGAAACGGCGGGGAAACCCCGGAGAGATTCAGAGACATGAACGCAAACAGAACGACAGACCGACGGCTCACCTGACTGGATCGACTTTAACGCGTGCACCGCTGTGTTTGTTCTGGCCCATGTTGCACCAGTTCTTTAAAGAGTCATAGATTCAGTTGTGTATAGTGTGTATTTCGATTATTATTATTATTATTATTATTTGTTTGATGTTGTTGTGATTTGACTGTTTTTAGAATGAAGGTTGATTTTGTTTGTTTTTCTTTTTTCTTTTTTTTCACATTTTAAATGATATGCGTGAATGAGTTTTGCTTTTAGTTATGCTTTCCTCTTTGAAGACAATATTTAAAAAAAACTTTTAATTTAATTATTTGAAATTAAATTAGGATGACCTAACCAATAAAAATATTAAAATTAAACCTTGTTTGTTTTTGTTTTTTTCCAAATGTCAGAAATATTCTCATGTACATTTGTTTTAATGAGCTTCAAGACTTAAAAAATGCTACATTGTGTCCACATACTTGAATAATATCTGAATTTTTTTTTTTCAAATAAAAACATGTCCCTAATTTGAATGTCAACCCCATAATTTACATATGAAGAAATGCATAAAGGAATGTAAAACTGAAAAATACAAAGGGACAATAATACAAAAATACATGCATTTTAAAAATGAACAAATGGATTTAAAATTAATTGAATAATGTAAAAAATACAACAAAAAAATATATATGAAAGTAAATAAATATGAGATTAAACAAAGTAAACAAATTATGTAGATTAAGTCATGCCTATATATTTTTTTTATATCTTCTTCATTGACTCCTCCGGCCTGCAGGGTGCGCAATTTATCAACAACTACTTCAGTTACAGAGCAAAGACATTTCCAGCATCGGGCCTGTTGCAAAAAACTAGGATAACAGATTAAGCCGGGATATGTTGGTTATCCTGGCTCAATTTATCCGTGATCCAGTTGCACAAAAGCAGGCTAGGGGGCGGTAGGATATGTTATGGTATAAGTTACCATGGAGATTTATTCTGTGGAGCTAGCCTGCCCCAGACCAGGCTATGTTCCAGGATCTATTTAATCTCATCCCTTATCTCAGTCAGCAGTCACCACAAACGGACACCAATAGTTATTCCACTGCCCTTTACACATTGTTATCACATAGAACTAGACCCACTGTCATTATTTAAACGTTTCTGATCATTCATTTCAATCATTTTGGATAACTGTTTATTTTAGATGAAGTTGCAATCATTAGATAATTTACAGTTTCCCATAGACTATAAGGCTATATATACAATGACAGATTACTAATTTAGCTTGTTTTAGAGGAGGAGAGTTGTTAAAATGAGGGCCGTGGAGCTTTTTGTGGAATTGTACTTCAGTATAGGTTTCACCAACAAGGAGATACTTCATCTTTTGGCACATCAGCCAGCATCACATTGTCAGAAGTATCAGGTCTTTAAAAAGATGCAAAGATGCAAGACAATACATCTTTTCCGCAGAAAGAATCAGTCTCATAAATGTATGACTTTTGTTGTCTTCCTCAGTGTGGCCCTAAAACTCGGTCGTATAAAATACACATCACATATAAATAAATATATACACAAAGTGTAACATTATGTTCCTTTATTGAATAAGGATAAATCAAAACAGGTAAACCATCGGCTCCTTTCAAAACTGAAGACACACTGACTCTACAAGATAGAAAGCACAGCATCAAAGTATATTTTACAACACAAGGATAAATACACATTCAAAGGTCTGAATATAATACACCCTGCATGTCTGCACACTGAAATAAATGCAGGACAAATCCATACACATGGAATGAACAGACGAATGATGCAGTAGCCTCCCTGCAAGCTTGTATACACACAGTATACAGCACAATCATCATAAGAGGCCAAATCAATAAAAAAAATAAAAACACACACAAATTCCTCTGCCACTGCAGGACATATTTAACTTAAATTTAAAGCATGCATATTAACTAAAATAATTTAACACATATTGGTCCCTCACCATCCGACCACTGTCGTCATCAGGGAAGATTGCAGGAGTGTCCCAGTCCATGGCTGGGGGCCCTCTGGGGGCCCTCTCCTTCCTCAGACAGGCCACATTGTGGAGGACAGTGAAGACACTGAAAGCGTGCCTTCAGGAGGCCAAAGGTCATCTCAACTCTGGGCCTGGTCCTGGCATGGGCATGGTTGTAGGCCTGCTGTGCTTCCTGGGGGTCTGTGAATGGTGTCAGGGGAAAAGGCTGGCAGGCAGACCCCCTGTCTCCCAGCAACACACCAGAGAATTCACAGATTAACAGATTCACTGTTTAATAACTAAATTAAGCATGTTTCCAGGTCATTACAAGAGGATATTTATAATATATAACATGCTTTAGACTTGCACTAACCATGTACAGAGTCACGTTCGTTGTGTATTAATGTTATAGTTTTACTTGAGTTACACATCTATCTACAGTAGCTTCAATACAAAAATCATACACAAATGTGTGGAAAATAATTATACTTCCATGCTGCTTTAAGCTTCTTCAATGACTTTAAATGGACGAAAGTTAATTCCAAATGGTTTATTTACATCATGATTACAAAATAATTGATAAAACCAACAGCGTCATGTGCATACTCTCAGTTCTCATAGGTTTTCTTTTCCAATCATCACTTCCTCACTTCTCCTCCTCTGCCTTTCCTAGGATCTTTGCTGACTACTTCTGTGTTACAAAATTCATTGGAAGAAGAAAGGAAGCCCTTTTTTTGCTTTCTGTGACCTTTTCTTCCTCGTCTTAAAAACTGAGTCAGATTTTCTGATGACGTCTCTGAACTGATGAAATAAGTGTTATTTTCTTGAGTATTTGACGGATCAGCAACTTCTCCCTGATAAATATTTTTCATTTTATTTTGCTATTTTTATGTTCCTTTTTGTATTAGTCTAATAGAACTCCACACTCAGGTTTTGGAATAATTAGTAGAACACAAAAAATGAAATAAAATAAAATAAAATTGATAAACAGTTAAATTAGTATCTTTGTTACAACACAACATTCACTGCTTCCGCCATACATTTACAGTTTTTAGTGCACCATTTTTTTAAACATATAAATATTATCTGTGGATATAAAGACTACACTGGTACTGGTAGTAATTAATACTATTACATAGGAATAGTTGAAGCCAGAAGTTTACATACACCGTATAAAAAGACACAAACCTTTTTTTCCCCTCACTGTCTGACCTAAAGTCAGACTAAAATTTTCCTGTTTTAGGTCAGTTAGATTACCAAAATTATTTATATTTGCTAAATTCCAAAATAATAAAGAGAATGTCTACATATATTCTCATATAAAATGATCCCTTAAAATATGACCGAAAGAGATTTTTATCCCATATCACCATGTTACATTGTGTTTACTGTTAGTTTTGTTGTAGGACAAGTTACAACATTATCTTCATATTATGATTATCTTATTAAACTTTATCTTATTAGTACATACTGGCCATAGACCATATAAAAACTGATACTGACTTCACATAAATCCTAACTAGAGCAGGTTTTTATCAGCCACAGTAACTAAAAACACCTCTTCAAATGTGTATGTATCAAAGTACTTTCCTACTGTAGCTGCAGATAAATATAGTGCTGTAAAATGTAATTTCTTTCCTCTGAAAGTATTTGAGTTTACGTGTGATGCAGCATTGAATTAGAAACACAAAAGTGACTTAATTGTGCTAAAATTCAGCATTTAAAATGTCCTTGGTTAGCTCACAGAACTGATCTGGGGACCCTCAGGGAATCTCACTCGGCCCACTTCTCTCTTTGTGGTATATTAATGAATTCTCCTATTTATGTAAATAATGCTTTTGTGGTTTTTCTGCCAATAGAGAAGAAGTTCCTCTTCTTTTGCTTCTCTGAAAACAATCAGGGTTAAATCCAGCGTGCGCTAACACTTGTATTAAAGTCACTTCTGTTCTGATGTTGTTTCACTTTTGTGTCCTCATTCACCTCTGTGTAGCCCGCTCACATTAGACTGTTTTTTTATGGACATGTAGAAAAAATAATCACAACTTCTTTTTTTCACCTTTTTAGGCAACTCAAGACCAACAGATTGATATACAATGATCATCTTTTATTCAGCGTTATTGGTCAGTTTTAAAGCCAAATATACAAAATTAGGGTGTGTGTGCTTATCCTTGTGAAAGTGTGTGTGTGTGTGTGTGTGTGTGTGTGTGTGTGCATCCTTGTGAAGGTGTGTGTGTGTGTGTGTGTGTGTGTGTCAGAGAAGTGCCTGTGTGTGTTTATTGTGTCAGAAATTACAATATTTTGAGCCTTATGTTCCAGCTGTGTCCTGGAAGACCACAGGTGCTATAAATATTTATAAAACACTTATAAATGTATGGAAAAAGTACAAATGTATTTACTCTATGAAAGATGCAGAGGGGCACAATTCCTGAACATTTCAAGCAGTTCTATGAAAGTTGAAAGACCCGTAGACTACACTAGGGTTAAATTATTTAAATCTTATAATCAGAAGGATGAAGTTCAGACAGGTTTTTTTGTGAATAACGTTCTATCTTTTTGTGGTATATTAATGAATTCTCCTATTTATGTAAATAATGCTTTTGTGGTTTTTCTGCCAATAGAGAAGAAGTTCCTCTTTTTTTTTTTTTCCTCTTTTGCTTCTCTGAAAACAAACAGGGTTAAATCCAGCGTGCACTAACACTTGTATTAAAGTCACTTCTGTTCTGATGTTGTTTCACTTTTGTGTCCTCATTCACCTCAGTGTAGCCCACTCACATTAGACTGTTTTAAGGACATGTAGAAAAAATAAGCACAACTTCTATTTTTCACCTTTTTAGGCAACTCAAGACCAACAGATTGATATACAATGATCATCTTTTATGTGTTATTGGTCAGTTTTAAAGCCAAATATACAAAATTAGGGTGTGTGTGCTTATCCTTGTGAAAGTGTATGTGTGTGTTTGTGTGCATCCTTGTGAAGGTGTGTGTTTGTGTGTGTGCATCCTTGTGAAGGTGTGTGTGTGTGTGTGTGTGTGTGCATCCTTGTGAAGGTGTGCGTGTTTGTGTGTGTGTGTGTGTGTGTGTGTGTGTCAGAGAAGTGCCTGTGTGTGTTTATTGTGCCAGAAATTACAATATTTTGAGCCTTATGTTCCAGCTGTGTCCTGGAAGACCACAGGTGCTATAAATATTTATAAAACACTTATAAATGTATGGAAAAAGTACAAATGTATTTACTCTATAAAAGATGCAGAGGGGCACAATTCCTGAACATTTCAAGCAGTTCTACGAAAGTTGAAAGACCCGTAGACTACACTAGGGTTAAATTATTTAAATCTTATAATCAGATGGATGAAGTTCAGACAGGTTTTTTTGTGGATAACTTTCTGTCTGAAACGATCAGTTTGTTCTAAGAAACTCTGTTCTGCTCATAGACTGTTCTGCTATTCGGTTCTGCTGTTTCTGTTGGAAACGGACGAGGAAGTGAATCTGAAAGAAGATGACACAGTCCAACTGCTGCTAATACTTACACTGCTAATATATATAAGAGCCCACTCCAACTTAATATGTCCAAGATCAACACACACACACACACACACACAGATGTCTGCTCCAAGGTAAGCTGCTAGCTAGCAAACATGAGCTAATTAGCGATTGTCTAGCTGTTGGATGAGGTAACCAAACCGGATTTAACAATTAGGGTTCCTGTCAACTAGTATTCTTACCACTACTAGTGCATTACTAGTCCATCAAACTGATGTTAATCATACCTTCTGTAAAATTAGCTAGGAGCTTAACATGCTACAGGGCTGTACAGTGCTAACAGCTAGCGTCACTGTAGCCCACATCAGCCGGCTATCGGCTTTACAGTCCATCAAAATTTCACATTAACTACTTATATAAATCGTCATGTTATGTTTCCAATTAATTAAGTGGTTTGAGACTAGATTCTAACTTCTTATCATGTTAAACCCTATTTTATACAGTCTATGGTTAAACCATATATCGTTGAATTAGCTTAGCGCTATCATTTAATGGATCAATCATCTAGCTGTTAAAAAATGGGCGCTGGGCGGGAAATTGGATGTCTCGAGCTAAGCCAAATAAATATCACTGTATCCACTATCGTTGATATCGCTTTTCGTATTTATTCAGTCCTTTACAGTTATTCACAGTACAGTAAAAAATACACGTGTAGCCTAGAGCACAGGCTGCATCAGTCTGTGTTATGGATGATATACCATCTGGGCACCAGTGACATGTTATGTACATATTTTCTAGAGTGTATTCTGGACATTTTCCATGGTTTTCTTGATAATAACCCAAATCGTTATCAAGAAAACCACGGAAAATGTCTAGATATCAGCTCTTAAATTAAACTCTTATGAGCTATTTTTGTTACTATTATATTTGTCCAAACAAATGTAACTTTAGTTGTACCAGGCATTAAAATGAACAAGAAAACAAGGGTGGTCAAATAATTTTTTTCCATGACTGTATATATGTTGAACATAACGTCCGAACAGGGCACTGTGAACCTTTATTTTAATCTTTGTAGCATTTTGTGAATGGGCTGCCTACCTCTGGGAGGTATTACTCCAAAAACACTCGCTAAACCCCAGAAACCTGAAACCTATGCACCTGGCGAGCATTCCCATTGGACTGAATAGGCTGAAAAGTAAAGTACCTGAAATTAAAGTATCTCAGATTTGTACTAAAGTACAGTAATTGAGCAAACAGTTACTTTCCACCATTGACTCTGGGATAAAAAAAGACAGATTTTTGCACCATTTACCAGAGAATGTGAATAAATGAATGTTTTAAGGTTATACATTCTGATTGATAAGATAGCAAATTGAAAATGAAGTGAAATTCCCCACTTCATATTCTGCGTATGGCTTTTTTGCAGAAAAGTTTTACATGTTACTTTCACCATCACAGTTTCTCAGAAAATAGGCATTAGGGTCGAGTGACAGAGAAAGGAGAAGAAGAGGAAATGGAGGAAACACGCTGCTGATTCTTAGAAAATAACTTGGTGTGAGTTGGAGGCTGTGCAGACATGAGTGTGTATAAAAGGAGAGAGTGGAGAAGGTTTCTGACACATCTGACCTCTGAAGATTAAAGGCTGATCCAAACAGACGCTCCTCTGTCTCTGCACCATGAAGACTCTGCCGACCCTCGTGCTCCTGACTCTGATCTGCTTCCTGGTTCACAGCTCTGCTGCAGGTCAGTCACTCTGCTCAATCAGGATGTATGACATCCATCACAGAGCTCAGTATATTCTGTATTTAGAGGTATTTAATGTGTGTCTATGTTCACAGGTTTGGTGGGTGTAAACCTGGTCACAGGTACTGGATGCTGTCTACACCACAATCGAACAATGATTCCTAAAGGACTGGTGAAACATGTTGGGATGTCCCCGGGTGACTGCAAACTCAAAGCAATCGTGTAAGTACACAATAGAACCAGAATATATGTGTTCACTTTAATCACAGCTGCTCCATGTTATCTGCCCTGTTAATGCATTGTGCATTGGAAAAAATTTAGAGAAGCCTACAAAGTTCTTATATTATATAAAGTTTCTGGCAGTAAAATTTCCTGGAGAGCAGTGATTCCCAACAGCAGTACATGAATATTGTTGTGTAGCAAAAAAAAAATAAAACTTGAATTTAACTTGGCAAATAAAGACTTTATATTTCCATATATTGACTCAGCTGTCATTCGAATAATGTGTTGCAGCTGAGAGTGCACTGTATTCATTTTTGCATGAAAATGCATGAAAGAATATTGTTGTCGTTTAAAAAAAAAAAGAAAAATATCGTATTGTACATTTTTTATAAAATAGTATTAAAAATATTCTAACAAACTTCTAAAATGTTTAAAAAGTTGTATGAAATAGGTAACAATAAACAGTGTAAAAATAGTAGGGGAAAAGATTGTTGCAAATTGTAAAAACTTTATGAAAATGTAGAGAATATTAAAAAGAAAAATCCAGTAAATGATACATTCAAATGAACACATCAGGAACTTGATGAAGGTTAATCTGATGGTGCAGGTGATGGTTCTAAACTAAATATATAATAAATGCATAAAGTAAAAATAAGTTTATAAATGAAAATGTTTTTGTTTTTAAAAAATAAAGAATGTGCTTTAAATAAAATGACCAGCACATTTTTTGCAGCAACACTATAGCCTCACCACCAGAGGACGCTGTTCAGCCATTCTTTGTTTGTGGCTGCCACTGTAAAAGTAGTTCTTAAGTGCTTGTACATTAATTATATATATATATATATATATATATTTACTTCTCTACATCTAAATTCTACAATAATTGTTAATTTTAGTTTAGTTTACGTACAGAAAATCAGTTTTTAAGTAAATTAAGTTTATAATAAAGTAATGCAAAAAAAATCCTTTGATAAATCCTCCTTTATGATGATTTCAATGGTAATCTGTTATTGGTTGAATTCAAATTGTGCTGTTTCTTATATCTCTTTGTGTTTCTAACAAAGAACAAACTTTTTCTTGCAGCTTCACGACTGTGTGTAACGTGACTCATTGCCTCGATCCTTCCATGTTGTGGGCGAAGAAGAGACTGGAGGAGTTTCAGAGTTCGTCTAAAGGTTTCAACCAGAAAGCGTGTACAGAGGTTAAAAAGCAGTGATCGTTATCAGTGTTACATATAGATTCTGTCCTTTATGTACACAAGAAAATGAATGACTGTTCCCTATGACTGACATTATGACCTGGGACAGTTTAATGTCAAATTCAGCATAAAAATGTGAATTTTTATTGTATTAATTAATATCTACTTCAAGATAATCCATGAATTAAATGTATCTTAATTTACTTTTTTAAAATTTTCATTTTTATTTCATTTTTCCCCCTAATAACTTACATCTCTTCACCAAATATATGCAGTATTTTGTTGTTATTAAGTTGTTTGATGCCTTTTTATTTTACTTTTCTTTGTTATTTCTTTTTAACAGAGAGGGTACATAAAAATAATTAGAAATAATTATTATTACATGACTGAATTCATATGAAGTGATGTATGTATGAAAGTTGAAAGTTTGACATGTATTTTGTTATTATTGTATAAAAGGTGCTGCCCCTTTCTCAATAAAAGCTTTGTTTTTTAATTTAGTGTTCTGTTTTTATTTTGAAAGTGACCTTCAGTCTGCTCACTAAAATGTTTAATATTTATACAAAATAAAACAATATCTATTTTTATATATCCTCTGTGTGAATACAACAGTGTTGGAAAGTCACTAAGTATATACTGTATAATATTGAGGTACTGTACTTGAGTATTGTGAGACTTTATACTTGTCATTTAAATCAATATAAAATAAACAAATGAATATATCTTTCTATTAAATCAAACCTGGAATAAAATATAAGGTAATAAATAAATATATAAATAAATGTAAATAAAAATGTATAAATGAGTCAATATAGTTCATGAAATTAATAAATTAAATTTTTTCTTTTTAATTTAAAATATTTAGGACTTTTTATAATTTCAGATTTATTTTATTTTAAAACAAATGTGGGATTATAAATGAAAATTCCCCTGATATAAATAAAAAACCTTCCTTATTTTTACAAATTAAAACCTATTTATTTATTCATCTATATTGCCTAATTCATATGTATTTATATACAAATTGTACTTAAATGTAGTCATTAAAGTACCACAAACACATTAATGAATAATAAAATAAAGAACCAGTGATATGCAGTGAACTGGAAACACTGACAGCACACGGTTTTTTATGAGGAGAAAATGTTGAATTCAGGACTTTAATAAAGTATTTCTACACTGTAGTATTTCTTTTTTCTCTTCAGTAAAACGTGTGAGGACTTCTTCCACCTCTGGAAGACAGAATCTGTGTTTTCGTTGCCGTGATGCAAATATGTGTGCAAATCTTTGAAATTTCCATAATTATGTAAATAAGTGAATTCTGTGTTGAGCGTCAGGAATAAAACCTGTTGAGGCAGAACTGCAGCAGGAGTCAGAGTTCATTCTGCTAATTTAAAAAAAAAATGGCCTTTTTAAAATTATGAGATTATAAAATAATTAAGTTGCTCTCACAAGAGTCCTTTGGTCCGAAACTCTCCCCTGATTTATCGTCTATTTCACTCTTAATTGATCACAATTTACTAAATGAACATCATGCTGTATTGAAGAAGACTTGAAGCTAACAATTGAGACCATAAACTCATTATGAGAATGTTTACTGAGGTCACAAATCAACTCGGAAGTAATTCTCCTAAAACTTTCTATTGCTACAAATACATGAAAGAATATTGTCGCAATATTGTTAAAAATAGTGTAAAATATTGTCAAAATATTGTAAAATATTTATAAATTAGTATGAAATAATATTGGAACAATATTGTAAAATATTTATAAATTAGTATGAAATAATATTGGAACAATTTTGTAAAATATTTATAAATAGTATAAACAAATATTGGAACAATGTATTTAAAATAATATAAAAATAGTATGAAAAATATTGTAGCAAAATTGTTACAAAGAATATTGTCCCAAAAAAGAAAATTATTGTAATAATGTAAAATAATTTTAAATTAGTATGAAATATAATTGGAACAATATTGTAAAATAAATTTATATGAACAAATATTGGACCAGTTTCTTTAAAATAGTATAAAAAATTGTATAAAAAAATATTGAAGCAAAATTGTTACAAAAATATTGTCACAAAAATTTAGAAAAATGTGTGAAAGAATATTGTAAATTATTCTTTTCATTATTGTAAATTAAAAGATATTGTAATGATATTGTAAAATATTTATAAATTGGTGTGAAAAAATATTGGAACAATATCTTTAAAATAGAATAAAAATATTTGGAAAAAATATTGTAGCAAAATTGTTACAAAAAATATTGTCACAAAAATATAATATTTATAAAACAGTATTAAAATATTCTAACAATATTCTAAACTGTTTTAAAAATTGTATTATCTAATAACTAATGCATAACTAATCGCTTTGTTCAAACTTGTTAATGTTGTGAATCAGTTTTGCCAGCAAAACCACTTGGTTAAGGTTAGGAAATAAGAACAAGGTTTGGCTTAAAAAACACTATATTTCCACACTTCAAAACTGAAACTGGATGACGTAAAGTTTTAAAATCTCATAATTTAACTGGTTGTATTTATTGACAAGGTTTTAAAAGGCCTCATTACCAGAGCCGGCCCCGTGGCCACTAGGGGGCCCCCAAGAGCAAAACAATATTTTTTATTTTATTTAAAAATGCCAAGATAAAGGTATGTTGTCTTGGTAATGGATTGTTTATCAAAGAGATTTGTGTAGCTGTTAATAGCAAATTAGCTAGTTGTTTTTGCATCCGGCTACTTTATATAGTTTGAGATTTGTTGTTTGCACAAATTGTTTGCTGCACATTGCTGTTGCAGTTTTTTGAAGCCAAAAATAATAAACCAGATGAAACTTTTACTAAAATATATATAATATAGGTTTTTTTTAAATATAATATTTTACCATTTGGAATGATGTGTAAATCAACCCTAGCTCGCTCTTCTTGTTGAATGTGCTACATTTTGAGATTAAAAACCATATTATGTGACACCCTGGACATCATTAATTCATTGGTATTATTTTTATTATTATTGCATTGGGCCACCCCCATTAATGTGTAAAGACATATCAGTTTGACAATAGGATCATGTGAACAACACTGACAGAGCCACAATGAGTTTATAGTAGGTGTGTGAATGATCAACAATCAATTATTAAATTATTTAATTATTATTTAATTAGAGGGACCCAAAATCGAATTCTGCTTAGGGCCCCATGGTGGCTCTGCTCATTACAAACAGATTGGGTAAGGTCCTCGGCCTGCTTGGCGGTCGGAGGACAGCCGGCGCTGCAGGTTGGAGCAAACAGGAACAAGTGACTGCTGCTGACGTTTCAAAGCCTCTTTTGTTTGGTGGTTTGACTGGACGCCATCGTGCCAACAAACAGTTTGAAGAAGTTCTTAAGACAGAAAGCTTCAAACACACTCCATCTGTCCCTCAGAGCACCAACAGCAGCTGTCAGTCTGTTCAGGCTGATGAATGTTCACTTTAATGCATTCATTAAAATCGTCATTCTGTGAGGGAGGAACATGTCAAAATCTGTCTTTAATCATCTAAGCAAAGAGTTTTAAGTGATCAGAAAAACACTGTGAAAATACGACAAAATCGCCAAAGTACATTTATTCAAGTACTGTATTTAACTGTCTGAAATAAATAGAGGCTGCAATTAACATATAAATAAATGTAAATAAAAATATTGACATTAGTCGCTTTAGTTTATTTGAATTAATTTAATTATTGTTTAATTAATTAATCAATTGTTCATTTTAAAAAAATGTTAATAAAACAAAATATAATTCAAATAAAAAAGTAGTCCTTTCAAAAATATATTTTAAAAAATGTTAAATGTATTTATTCCTTTAACTTTATTGATGAATTTATACACATTTATATATAAATTGTAATTAACTTGAGGATTTATATAGATAAATACATTTATATTTTTTCAATAAGATTTATTTATATATCTACATACATTTATATAGATAAATAATTTTATATATACTTTTTACTGCACTACATTGAACTGACCTTTAGTGTTAAAAAGGTTAAATTAACAGAATCTTAAAGGGCCGGTCAATTTTTTTATTTAGATTTTTATATAACCCTGTAACTTCCCAGTAGAGTTCCTTATGTATTTAAATTCAAAAGTTCACATTCACAGTAAACAGAACATAATTCAACTTTTGTGTATTTTTTATTTTTTTAAAAACCCAACACAACATATTGTAAACAAGCTGGCATTTAAAGGGTTAAAATTCAGAAAATGAATAAATGTTTGGTCGTTATGATCAGAACTGAAAATACTTAACACTGGAAAATAATATTAATGCATTATTTTATGGCAGTTTTAATGCATTATTGTCCTCAAAGTGGGAGTTTCTTTAAAGGGATGCAGAAGAGTTAAATAGTTAAATGGAGCTTTATGATCAGGAGCTTCAGTGTGAGAACAACTTAAATAACTTTAATGCACAGTGACCAAACCATCCATCCTCTTAGCCAGGTAAAAATAAAAGCAGAAGAGTTTATTATTATTTTAAAAGTTCCTGGAAGTTCAACAGACAGCGAGACAAGAGGAGCGACAAGAATCTGAACATTAAATACAAATCTCAAACACGGCTCACTTTCATTTTCATACATTGTTCAACATCCTGTAAGTTTAAAACGACTTTCATGTTGTGTAATCTATCACAGTGAAGATTTAACTTTGTGTGTTTGTGTCGATGAATCAGCTGCAGGTTAAAAATTTAAAGACAAACCCAAACACACAAAATCTGAGCGTTGGTGACATGAAAGCAGCAGATTTATGAGACGCGTGATCGAAAAACAAACAAACAAACAATCAAGTGATCAAGTGGGTGAAGTGAATTCTGTCTGTGCTTGTTTTCTTTATTGATGCCTTTCTGATTAATGTTTTATTTGAATTTATTTAATGTCACTGTATCCCAAATCGGACACAGTTCGGCTAAGATTCTGTCAAAATTTCACATTAATAATTATATTCAAAATAATAATGAATGATGATGTTATGCTTCCAATTATCCTTCCTATCTTTCGACCGGATATTGTTTTAACTGCGTAGGTTAGCCTCAGGTTTACCAGAGTCGGCTAAAGGATGCTAGTTGCTGAGTAGTTGACTTCTTTTAAATCTCAAGACAATTTTTACACACTTCCTTTTGTTTGATGTCTCCTTTTTTAAGCATCTTTTTACTGTTTTATTGTCTATATTGCTCCAACATATTTATTTACTTTTAAGCATTTTTTCTGACATCTTGTTTCATTTGTTGTCTGTCTGCTATGATTTTGCGTCTTCTTGCTTTCTGCTTTTGCTTGAAAAACACTTTGAGAACACTGTTTGTAAAGGTGTTATACAAATAAAGTTATTATTATTACATATAGTGAAGAGCGCTTTAAACACAAACGCACAAACATGGAATGTTGTGAAGCAACAGACAGAAATTACGAATAACTGACGATAAAAACGGCCATTTATTATATTACCTTTATATATAATAAACACTCTGTATATCCTCATTTTAAAACTAAAAAAATGTGCACAATAGTTTTAGATTATAGTTTATATCTTCTTACATTCAGCTGGAGTAAAGCTTTAGTATGTTTACTGATATGAAAAAGCTAAATATGAGCTGACAAGTATTAGATAGTTTGTTGGAAGCTTGATGTGTTAAAGCGTGAAGAGACGAGAACCTAAAGTGTTGAGAATATAACAGTCCTTCAGAGTCTAAATGTGCTTATATAAGACGAGTATGTTGTCAAGTGTCACTGTTTTTAACACGTAATCAGTGAATCAAAGAGTCCGACTGCTCTCTCCGCGTTAGAAAGCTGTCGGAGGCAGCGTGGGCTGATGACTCGTGTTTGACATCGGCCCGTCATTATCTTCCTTCGCCGCAGACGTGAACTCATTCGGTGACAAATCCACTTTGGACCAGCTCTCCTCCGACTCGGCGGCGATCTCCTCGCCTCTCTCCTCCTTCCAGAGCCGCTCGTACTCCTGCTTCAGCTCCTGGTACGAGCGGGAGAAGGTGTGGAAGATGGAGGTGGCGGGGAACGCCATGATGAGGATGCCGCTCAGGATGCTGGTGAGCGCCACGATCTGTCCCGGGATGCTGCGCGGCACCATGTCGCCGTACCCCACCGTTGTCATGGAGATGATGGCCCACCAGTAGGAGGCGGGGATGCTGCTGAAGCTGTGGTGGGGGTACGTGGCGGCGAACGGCGCCAGCTCGCTCTCCGCTAGATGCACCAGGGGGGAGAAGAGGGTCACAGCCACGCAGACGAACAGCAGCAGCAGGCCGAACTCCCGCATGCTGCGCTGCATGGTCAGTCCCAGCGTCTGCAGGCCCAGAGAGTGGCGGGCCAGCCGCATCACGTACAGGATCCGCAGCGCTCGCAGGAGCCGCAGGATCAGGCTCAGTTTGTCCAGGTAGCCTCTGCCGGCGCCCATGATGACGTCATCGTGCGCCCCGTCCCTGACGTCCACCACCAGGGACACGTAGTACGGCAGGATGGCGATGGCGTCGATGATGTTAAGGGGCCCGCGAGCGAAGGCCAGCTTGCTCTGAGCGTTGACGAAACGCAGCATGAACTCCAGAGTGAACCACGCCACACAGATGGACTCCACCACGAACATGCTCTGACACTTCTGGGAGCACTCGCCCTGCAGACACAAACAAACAAAGACATTACAAATAAACAAACAAACAAGGAACTAAACAAATCTCCCAACAGCTTTGTGTGTATTGTTGAGGTGAGTTAGCAGAAGGTTACCTCCTGTACTTCGGTGTCATGTTTCCATCAATCAATTTTGAAGATTCTCATGAGAAAAGCTTGATGGAAACACCAAGATTTGATAAAACGTTGAAGTTTTTATGCTTGAAAAGAGGAAAACGCTTAAGTTCTGACGTAGCAAACATTTAACTTTAGCTGTTTCCGCTCTGACATGAAAGAACAATTATAAGTCCAATTGAATCCAATTCCTGAAGACTTCCCTCAACTTTCTCTTCTTAGTGGCTGAAGTTGTCTGATCAGCCATCTCTTTTTTTTTTTGTTTTTCCTCTTGTGCACAATCTCTATTTCTTCTACTGTTTACTGATGGATTAGCCTACAATTAGCCTCCAAATTTTGCTTCAAACTTCGCTTTGACTTTAATGAAAACATGGCTATAGAGTAATCCTTTCTAAAATAATAGAATTAAAATAAAAAGTAGGTCCATCCCAAAGAATCCTTTTAACACACAGATGCCATTTGAAGGCCTGGCAGCTTTAGAGGGGAGGTGCCTGCAACATCTAACAGCTGAGAAAGGTCATTTAATGGAGATCACATCATCAGAAAAAAAGTCTCTGCTGAACACGTTGAAGTGGGTTATATATCTGTAGTAAAAAAGATGTAAGCTACATCGCAAGTTAGAAAACTGTCTTTTTCTGTTTTCTGTTTCTTTCTGTTAAGTCCCAGTTAACATTAGTCTCTATGGGACAGTTGGTTGGAGTTGCTGTCACATTCAGTCTCACTGAGCCAAATCTGTATGTCCCATTGATTCCAGAGTATGATGTCTGTGAACGGCACACATTTCTCTACAACCTGCCCCAAATTGATTTATGAAGAGTGAAAGTTGTGGGAACCACAGAAAAAAAGTCTCTCTCCTCTCTCCACTCTAGCTGTGACGTCATCCACTCTAGCTCCGAACATTCCGTCCAATACACACCCATTATAAACTCTGGCACGCTCTGAAAAAAGCACAAAACTTAAACTGTGATTTCATTTTTTTTTTTAAAAACGTTTGAGGGATCAAAAAGCCCATTTGGCCCAGTAAAGCCAAAAACCTTGTGACCTGTTCAAACTTTTAATCATTTTTCTATGTTAAAGTATAATGAACTGGCACAGCCCCAAAGTGTGGTGTTCCTTTCACCTCAGTTCCCATTATTTTCAATGGGAAATTTTGTTGCAATTTCTTTGCGAAGTTTCTTGTGATGGATGATGAAGAATAAGAAATAAGTTTCGCACTCGCATTAAAATAATTTTAATACATTTTAAATATGTAGTCAAACTGACGTGACAACTTTTCTACATGCAGGCCAATAAATTGTATTTTATTAAATATTTATCATTTCTTTAGCTGCATCAATTTAACGATTCTTTTAAATCTGTCTCTTTAAATCATTTAAACTTTAAGTTAAAATATTGCTCTTGTTTGTTCTTTTTCTCCATTTTAATGCATTACTCTGTTTCGCTGGGCCTTTGAGAATAAAATATTTTCACAGCAAATAAAAGTACCTTTATATCAGCAAAATACACAATTTCTGATGAATAAAAGCTTTCAATGCATTAAATATAAATTTCAAATATGCTGCAGATATTAAAGTGAACCTGCTCCACCCTTCACATTGTGTTATATTCTTTATTATCCCACCTGCGCAGTTTCTATTCAATCTGGAAAGTAAAAAGCTTTTTAAAATAGATTTTGTTTTGCACACAAGCTAATTCAACGTTTGTTTGGCCCTGAATGTTAAAAAAAAAAAAAACGTGTCTGTTGTAATGTGGATGATCCGTCATTTAAGTGTAGAAAGAAAATCAATTTCCATTTCAGTGACTCTGAAAGAAAACGAGACCTTCTTACTAGGAGTGCTTGTCACAACACTGAAGTACAAATATAACCCTGAAATTATGACCTTAAAAAACTGAACATATTGAAGCTCTTTATGTTTACTGACAAGAAAAGATTGAAGGTTTCATTAGATGTTAAAGTCGATACTCACAACTCTGAGAAATGATTTTTATACGTGAGGGAAGAAATATTCAGGAAATGACGCTGAACTTGATGTGAACTTTCTGTTTTCCAACATGTTCACAGCTTAATACATAATTTACTTTCTACATCTGACTTCTGAAGCAAACAACATGTGGGCAGCTGATGAAAATAAGAAGTACATTTAATTAACTGTACAGTATAATATCGTAGCTGACCTGCTGATATTTAAGAGAGATTTTGGATCTATTTTGTCTGTTTTACTCATTTTAATTCAATGGAATCAAGTAATTCTAACATAATATATATATATATATTTCTATAATGAAATCAAATAGAGATAAATAGAGTATATACAATTAAATCTAACCATAGCTAATATAATTTATATGATTTGCATTAATAAAACATCTAATCTTAAATTTGCTTTGTCAGGTTTACTTAATTCAATAAAAATTTCCATCCAATTGAGTCAACTAAATATAACATATACCAAAAAAAGTACCATTTTTGTATTTGAATCAAATAAAACTGAAATGGATAGACTATATATATATATATATAGACTATCCATTTCAGTTGCTGTTAATACATTCTGTTTATGTATGTGAGCAACCAAATAAAGTTAAATCCTTTTAATTGGACTGAAAAAACCCCCATTATAAATACACAGAATGAAATAACTGAAAATACAAAAACTTGATTTTTTAAATGTATTTTAAATGTGTTTTTTGTTCCGGCTACACATTTCTATCCAATTGAAAATATTTAACTTTAACCATTTTTTAACATCAAATAATGATTTAAAACCAAACCAAACGACCTAAAATGACAGAAAATCTTCTCTTTAAGATGAAGCTGTTCAACAAACATTTTTAATAACTTTTTTTCTGACTCTGATTGTTTGCAATACTTTAAGTTAATTTTGATGCTGATACTTTTAACTTTATTGGATGTTTACTTGTAGTGAAGTTATTTCACAGTGTCTAGCAGCAAAGGAAATAACCTTAACGATCTATTTTCAACTTGAAATTTGATGACTTTTCCTAGAATGACTCAAACATGAGAAACAGTTAAACCTTGCCTTTGTTCAAATTTCCATGAAAGCTGAACACCAACAGGGTACAAATATGGTCAAAAAACATAAAAACAATGCATGCACGCTAAAAAATAATATTTGCAGTCTGATGTTATATTTTGTCATATAAACCTGTATTAAGTCTAACCAGCTACACCAAAATACGTTTTTTTCAATATGTAGCTTAGGAAAATATATATTTATTTGAGTCTTCTTGGACATAAAGGTAGCAGATGTTTCAGCGGTCGTAGCAAAAAACAAGACGCTGTTTTTGTCTGAAGTAAAGCAGCTTTTGTTGAACAAACAAACAGATTTTCCTTCTTTGACAACGCTGAGCTCTCATTTATCTTCAGCATTATTTGCTTGTCAGACAGGAGGCCAACAAACATCTCCAGCTGTCTGCCAGACTACAAACTAAACACCAGTTTCCAGAAATTAAAAGGAATTTTGGCTTCGCTTTGGAAACACGACTGGAGACGTTTGTTCAGTCCAACACGAATCAATAACAAAAAAAAACCTGTCTTGTGTCTGAGCTCCTGAACTGATCACGTCCGCGCTTTGATTTTCTCGTGCCCTGATTACTGCTGCCGACAGCACGTACATCAGGGAGAATCAATCCGCCGTCTGCGGCTTGGAGACATAATCACAAGGCCTGATTCAGGCTCTTTACTCTGACAGTTAGTTATACAATCAATCCTGCAGCCCGTCTGCGTCTGGTAACTCCAACAACAAGCAGGAATCTGTCATTAAACAGTCACTGTGACAAAAGCAATTTTCAGCTCCTCACCCCCACAACCAAGCTTTACAAATAACCCTCCAAATAGACTTTCTGCTGTTTCTGTCTGCTGCACAACTGGACTTCAGTTTAGTCTTGTGCCGTGTTTTGAAAAGTTACTAGGACTGACGTAGTAAGATGTGACTTTCAGACTGTTCTTACAACATATTTAAATGTATATTAAGTGATTTTTTGGCCACTTGGGGGCAGCACAACAACCTGTAAATACAGCATTTACATATTCCTCTCTAATAAAGCTTATATGGCAAATGTGTTATCAAATAGTCACCTAATTACACATCTAGTCAACAGAAAGCAACATTAGGATTAATTTGTAGTTGTATTTTAATTTGATGTTCTTTTCTTTCTCGGCTCCCTCATCCACTCGCATGGCTTCTCCTATCAGCTAATCTTTTCCCCAGTCTGAAACACAGGCAGCAGCACGTATCTCTGCATGTCTGGCCGACATCTCCCAGTGGATGTCCTCGCACCACCTCAAACTCAACCTGGGAAAGACTGAGCTACTCTACGTCCCAGGGAAGGGCTCTCCCACCACTGACCTCCACATCACTGTCCAGAACACAGTGGTTGTCTCCACAGAAACCGCCAAAAACCTTGGCGTGACTCTTGACAAACAACTGTCCCTCACTGCAAACATCACCGCCACTACCAGATCTTGCAGATTCTTGCTGCATAACATCAGGAGAATCCGCCCGTTTCTCACTCAGAAGGCAGCTCAGGTCCTGGTCCAGGCACTGGTCATCTCACGCCTGGACTACTGCAACTCCCTCATGGCAGGTCTGCCTGCCAAAGCCATCCGACCTCTGCAGCTCATCCAGAATGCAGCTGCTCGATTGGTCTTCAATCTTCCCAAATTTTCACACACAACACCCCTCCTCCGCTCCCTCCACTGGTTACCGGTGGCTGATACGATTCAAGACTCTAGCTCTGGCGTACTCTGCTGCTAATGGTTCAGGTCCTACTTACATCCAGGACCTTGTCAAACTCTACACCCCTGCCCGTCCTCTCCGCTCTGCATCAGCCAAACAGCTGGCGACTCCCACCCAGCGTGGGTCAACTCGCCTCAAAACCTCATCCAGACTTTTCTCTGTCTTGGCTCCCAAATGGTGGAACGAGCTCCCCACTGACATCAGGACCTCAGACAGCCTGTACATCTTCCGCCGCAGGCTGAAGACCTATCTCTTCCAACAATACCTCGGTTAAGTCATGGTCACCTAACATATACATTTTTTTTTAATGCTCTTCTTCTTTTCTCTTCTTCTCTTCTTTTCTTCTTCAACATATAGCACTCCTGTAGCGATGACAGTTGGCTCTTAATGTTCTGTACTTACTTGATTCTTGTGGTCTAAGTCTAGTACCATCAGGTTGAATGCACTTATTGTAAGTCGCTTTGGACCAAAGCATCAGCTAAATGACATGTAATGTAAAAAAATTTAATGTTTTAGCTTTTGCTTTGACCAACTCCTGAGAAAACAGTTTACTCTTTACCTGCAAAATGCTTCGTTTTCTTCACCAACAAATTTTCTAATAATGTCCTTTGTTTGTTGCTTTTAAGTACTTTTTTGCTGTAAGCAGCTGTTTGTGTCAGTAATGACACTGATGAGAGCGGTTGGAGCAATTGGAAAAGTTGCGGGCCAGACAACAAAAACAAAGAGCTGAAAAACACCAATACATTTCACATAGAAGAATATCTTTGTTTCCCTTTAACTCTCATCAACCCTGTTATTGTATTCTGGTTAAAGTTAAAGTTTAAAAATTTCATAAATATCATACAGTTAACCCAGGTCTTTTTATGGGAATAGTCAGTTGTTATGGATGCCTTGTCCTATCCTGACCTTTGACCTCTTCCCCAACAGTAATCTATTTGGAGATGGCAATTATTGGATGTCAGAGCTCTGTCACCCTGATCTGACTTTAAAATTAGGAAAAAAATCGTTTTGTTGAAGCTCTCTCATTTTAACCTAACTTTAGACCTCTTTCCTAATCTTAACCTTTAAGGAGATGGCATTAGTTATGATGGCTATTAATTTCCTAACCCTGAAATGTTTGATAATGATTTTTTTATAATATCATTACTAATCAAGTGTTTTCTAAAGTTCAAAAAGTGCTTTATATTGCAATTTATAGGACTTATTCTTAATACTTTAAATTCACAACTGATAAACTCTGCAGACTTTGGCTGTAACAAGTGGTTATTTGAGTTACTGTTGAACCAGTCTGGCCATTCTCCTCTGGCATCAACAAGCATCAGGGCTCATTGGATATTTTCTCTTTTTCAGACCATTTTCTATAAAGCCTAGAGATGGTTGTTACTTAAATCACCTTTCTTCCCCATTCTGATGCTCGCTTTGAACTTCAGCAGCTTGTCTTCACCATGTCTACATGCCTAAATGAGTTGCTGCCATGTGATTGGCTGACTAGATATTTGAGTTAATGAGCTGTTGCGCAGCTGTATGAATGAGTGTATGGTTGAGAGTTCAAAAAGAGTGACTCTTATCTGGACGAAGATCTGTAACAATGCAACTTCAAGAGCCTCAGTCATAGTTATAGTCCACTAACCAAGGCGGGTCAACTGAACCCTAAGAACATTGGACTTATAGAGCTAAATGGACCTGCAGAATACTTTAACATTTATTTTCACTAGATCCCTGGTTGACAGGTTCATAGGAGAAAGCGGAGTGCATCAGAAAATGCAGAGAAGACTCCCCAAAACTGTCTGACCTGCAAGACGTACAGTGAATTTATTGCATGATAGACCAGATTTTTGCCTGATATAGGTCCAGCACCCGAAACAATACAAAAAATACAGCATTTAACAGTGTACAGGAGTCTTTTCTGTATTTTATTTACAAACTTTGAGAACACTTTGAGAAAATATGGCTGTCAGCTTTATACATACCCTTGTCTCTTCATCTCTGAGGTCCGGCATGGTGCTGATGCAGAGGCTGATGACGGTGACCATCACCATAACAACCGAGAGGCAGGCAAACATCTTCCCCGCCAACCCGGACTGAGGGTTTTCCACCACTTCTCGCAGGATCCAGGTGATTTTGCGGTAGCCCTTTACAACTTCTGTGTTGGTTTTCTTCAGTATCAGCCTCTTCTGCCTCCACTCCTCTTCTTTGCGCTCTCGCTCGGCCACCTCCTCCACACGGGTAATCATGCGGCGCCGGCAGCAGCGCTCCATGTGGCCCGGATCCACACCCCAGTAGTCAAGCTCATCGTGCAGCGACACGGCGCACAGTTCTCGAAGCAGGCGCAGCTTCCCTGCAGCCAGGAAGTTGAGGATGACCCTGAAGGCGGTCGGGTTCCGGTCGAAGAAGTACTCCTGGCACGTCTCGTCGTAGTCGTCGCAGAGTCGTGCGATCTCCTCGGGCGTGGTGCAGAAGCGCAGACGCCCCAGGCGGCTCTGGGGGAACTGCTCCAAGGTGCTCCAGGGGAAGGTGTAGCGGTTGCCCCCGACATTGATGAGAACCTGCAGGGTATGGTCGACCACGTAGGACGCCTTGGGGTCACGGAGCAGCTGGGCGCGCTGGAAGTAAACGCCCTTGATGGTCTCAGTCTCTGGGATCTCAGTGAAGAAACGGTCGAGGCTGCTGTCATCGCTGCTGATGGAGTAGGTGCTGAAGTCGTGATTGGCATTGCTGATGATGGGCATGCTGGCGTCAGGATGTGAGATGGGATGGAAGAAGTATCTGTATGTCTGGTTGACGGGAGGTTAGGAGGAGGATCCACGGAGAAGCTGTGATGATAAAAAATATTTTTTTAAAGAGTTTTTAATGCTTTCAAGTCTCAATACAAACTGACATTTCATATGGAGTGCCACAAGGGTCTTTCCTGGATCTCCTATATTTTTGTAATTTACCAATACAAACCATCATAAATTGACTTCCATAAATATGCAGATGACACCTAACTCTATATATCTGTTGATCCTAAATGACTGAATACTCAATTTAAGATTGACCCAAAATATCCACAAACTAATTTAGAACTAACTAATTCAGAATATAAAGAGAAATATTTAAACTTTTTTTGCAGTTGTATGTTGCATTTTATAGAAGTCTATTTTATCATTTTTTGGGCTGCAGGGGATTTTTTTTTGTTGCAGTACCACAGTTGACCACTGATGCTAATTGGCAGTAGTGCTGACTCGCTAAACTGTATCCAGGTCCATTAATACATCCATGCTTTTGTGTTGATCGACTTATTGATTGACAAATTATTTAAAAGTGTAATATGTAACATTTTTTCACAAGAAAATGTCTAAAAACAAAACACCTATGTCATGTATTTTGACTAGTTGTGTTCTCACATTATTCTAAATGTTTTTAACAATTTTCAAGCCAGAGAAATTTGTCGTTTAATCGAGACCCCACTCTGTATCTGTCGCCTGCCAATGGTGTCATATCCCCTATTTACAGTTTTTAAGCCACATTTTTATGATACACTTTTTAGATCTTGGTCATTTTTTTTTAAAGTTTTTAGTCATCAGATGTCTGGATCTTGAATTATCAGAGAAACACGTTGAATAAATGTTACTTGCAGCAACTCCATTGGAGAAACACAGATTTTTAACATGCATTATTCAGTGTTTTTTACTGGTTTGAATCAGTTGGTTTGGGGTTTTTTTTGGAGAAGAGGAGATACTCTCTGTGGTAAAAATCTCCTGAATGAAGAACACTGAAGGAAATCAATCGCACCATAGCTCTGTATTTTGGAATTGTTTTGATCAAGAAACCAGGGGCCTCATGTATCAAACAGTGCGTAGCTTTCATACTGAAAGATGGCGTACTCCCAAAACTAGGAAAGTACGTACGCAAACTCACCTCCACATGTATCAAACTGTTCTTACGCCAGGTTCAGCGCACCTTTCCTTGATACATCCCAACCTGCGTGGAACTGAGCGCACATGCACGAGCCACCAGCCACGCCCCGGCTCCTCCCCAAAATGAATACGCAAATGACATGCAAATGACTATAAATCGCCGGCATGCCCGCTGATTATCGACAAAACAACGACAAATCAACTTACTGCCACTGCGCGCGAGGTGGACGTGGTGATCTCCGGTGTGGAGGCAGGAAAAATTAGCTTTTTAGTGCCTCAGGTGTGGGATCAGCAACAAGGTGTCACTGTGGCTGTTAACGCAGCCGGATCAGAGAGCTGCACCATGACAGAAGGGTCCCTCCACACACGCTCCTTCTAAACGCCACCGTTATTGAACGAGGTCAGAGCCGTTAGAGCTGCCAGTGCGTAATGCGTGCCAATATCATTTTTACGCATCAGTTTATAAGCCACACTTAACTTGTTGTCCCAATTAAACATCACATATGGGATCAAATATGCACCACACCTGACTTATTCTGAAGGATTTCCCACACACGTTTTTTCTCCGGAGAGAGGGATCTGTGCGTCATGGATCGCTGTTCACCTGCAGCGTTAACATTAAACCAAAGGAGAAACGGTCGGCGATCGGGACTTTGACACAGTAATTAAGGCAGGTTATCTGTGAAAAATGTGTGCGCTCCATAATCAGAATCACAAGTACTTTATTGGATATTCGGTATATATAAAAATAGTGGAAATAGCAGAATATATAGACTTAAGAAAATATACAATCTTAACATCAAAACATATAGACTTCAACATACTATCATTGCACAAGTAAGCAGCACTACGCAGGTGAAGTCTAAAATATGAAAATAGATGAAAAAAAAAACATCTATACCCTCATATTTAGAACGGGTTATTGATGGTGGAAAACGGCATTTTCCTTCCATTTTCCGAGAGCTATGAACTATAAAAATAATGTCAGTTGTGTGTAGTATGAGTTTAGACATGAAAGACGTTTTAAATAGAGCATAAAAGACAGTAGTTTCTGCCAAACAAAAGTTTGCGGTGCCACCGCACATTCTCACGGCACCTCGATAGGTTGCGGAGCGGTCCGCACATTCTCACGGCAAGTTCACTTTTCATACATGTGGCGTGTGCGGAAAAAACAGCGTACGCAATGTTTTTTTGCGTACGCAGCGTTGATACATGAGGCCCCAGATGACCACATCACATCCATTCCTGTGTTCCTGTGATTGTTTGGTAAAATAGAGGGAAAAAAATCACAATTCCCTGGAAAAAGAAAAGATCTTAGCAGCCCACTTTCAGTCCTGACACCCTTCTGAGTTGACTTCACACTAAATTCACACTTCGATTTGATTCGCGACTCTCACACGTCTGCTGAGTGACCTTAAAAGCTCTCACCAGCTCTGGTGTGGCGACGTGGTGTAAATGAGCTAGAGAGGTTAAAATATCTTGAGATCGACCTTCAGACGAAACATCTGTTTCAACCTAGCACCTAGCACTACTACAAAAAAAATGTATGATTGTAAACATCTGCTAACATGTTTAAACACAGTGTGACGGCAGATTAATTTACATAAAAACTAGATATTTTTTATTTTGTATGTTTCACTGTCAGCAGCTTCCATTGGTGAGACTTTCAACCAAAGAACCATTTCCATTAAACTTCCTAAATAATTTTCTGTGGATTATTATGGAGTTATCGTTCAATAACATTTATCTATAAAATATGTTGTTTTTTTTTCATTTTTGGTTTCCAGTGTTTGTGAATTTATTTTCATTTCAAGATCAAAAAGCTTGAGATTTCTGAAAACATCCCCTATAATTTGTAAATACTTGACATCAAACCAACCTGTATCAAGAAACCTGAGCTGATTTTGAGCTGTTTATCGAAGAAAGTTTGAATCGAGGGCAGCTGAACTTGTTTGAAGATAAGAAAGTATCTTCCAAGTATCTACATCAAAGTCCAGTTGCCCTCGATTCAACCCCTTATGGATACTCACGACATATTCTCATATATACTGAATGTCTGGGGTTTAGTGTTCTTTTACACACAGTACATGAACCCTTTAACTCTTTTATACAGAATATTTTGCATATTTTACATTGAGTGGAAGTGTATCCAATCAATCAATGACAGACAAAGAATACTTGATGTGTTTGATTGATCTGATTTGATTGCAGTAATTCAATGTTTTTTGGTTCTGTGAAAACGAGTGGTTCTGTACAAGTAAAGAGATGATATTTATCGTTTCTTCTAGGTTTCATAAGAGAGAAGAGTTGAAGGAAAAGTCAGACCATGTCTACAGTGAACACAGACGAACAAAGACCTGCAGGTACACTCCCACTCAGGTTTTCAGGGCTTCACACCTAGCCGGTTCGGTTCAGTGAAGACAAACTCAGGTCTGTTTGTGAGAACAGTTAATTTGGACTGATGTGAAAGCTGTCAATCAAACCCTCGGTTTACAGCTCAAACAGCCAAACAGAGAGTCTCTGTCCTCTGCCAAACACTTTGTTTGTTGTGTGAAAGCAAACGAGCCAACCAACCGCAGGATTTAGTGACAGCAGAAATGTGATTCTAGCATGATTTCAAAAGCAACAGTTAACTGTTCTGCTCTGTAAAATACAAAACAGTCAAGGATTTCCATTCTCCTGCCCCGAAGACAGGAATTAAAGCCAAAAAAGGAGATGCTGCTGTAGAGTTTTTTATTGCTGAGAGCACCACTAAATAAACTAGTAGTCCCTATTGTGTTTGGTTGGAGGCAGACATATTTAAGATTGATATCTGAAAACATAGACAAATAAAAATAAACCTATATGTCTGGATACCACTAGAGATAACTCTTTACTTCAATATGAATAGATTGAGGTTTATATTCTGGCAGCTTGTCCAGTTTGTAACGGCTGGACCATCGGTGCAGAACCGCCCCACACAGGACCAGAAATCAGACTCGGCTGCAGGAAATCACTCGTCAGTCAGCGAGAGGAGACCGTGACAAGCAGCTAAAGTTCCCCGCTGACATCACCAACACCTTCATACTGAGACCTGACATCGTCCTGTGGTCGGCAACCGAGAAGCGTGTCATGTTAGTGGAGCTGACAGCAACATGGGAAGGATCATCCAGGAAACGAGAAAGGGAAAAGATAAACTAGTGGCAGGAAACACTAGAGAGCAACAACTGATCCGGAGGAAGATGGCACTTTCTGAGAGACACTGGCAAAAAAAGTCTTTTGAAGTTTTTGGCCCTGGCTTTGAAAAGGAGACGAGCTGGAGGATCTGAGAAACCACACAGTGGAACCACAGGGGACGTCCCTGACTGCTGCCCCACCGTCCTGAAAGCTTCTGGGATTAAAGCGGTGAAACATCAATGAAGGAAGGCTTCCAGCTGATACTGAGGCGCCTGCTGAGGTGCGACAGGCAGAAATACCTTGCAGGTCTTCAATCTGTCACCAAACTAGGCCTATTTTACTGCTTGTTAGTGTTGCCGTGCCAGACAATCGCAGAACTTCACCTTCCTAACGACCGCTATCAATCCTGAGCCCCTTATATCGTGTCAATGTCCTCGGCACACTGTCCTCCGTGATGAAACAAAGTGGACTTAATGCGGTTCACTTGGTAACACGAAAAGAGCTTTTCAAAACATTGAAATGGAAGTTTGGGGCTTCAGGGTTTTTAAATAAGTGCAGTATTGTAACATGTTGTACGTGTTGTACTTTAAGCTTAACCTGTGGCATTTAAAGTACTTTGAGTTAATTATACTATTTATTTTTTTGTTTTTTACCCAGTTCATTATTTTGCAGGCTAGGGAGAAATTACAGAACAGTACGTAGCTGACAAAGCTGTTTTTGAGACACTCCTCAGCAAATAAAGAGCCATATAAGTCAACTGTGCAAGCTGCTTATCACAAGCGGCAAACCCTGGTTGAAAGCGCCTTGAAACCTGTATTCTGTCTAATGTCCAGCAGGGGGCGACTCAACTGGCTGCAAACAAGGTAAATTTCTATGAAAGTCAATTGAAATATGACCCTACTTCAGACTTGATTTGTGACCTCAGTAAACATTCTCATAATAAGTTTATGGTCTCAATCATTAGTTTTAAGTGTTCTTCAACACAGCATGATGTTCATTTAGTGAATTATGATCCATTTAGAGAAAAAATAGATGATAAATAGGGGAAGATTGAGGACGGAGCTATGTTGCAATTAAAAGGTTGCTATTGCAGTATTTTTACCCTTTTAGTGTATTTCAGAGCTAACTGGAACATTTTGGTTGATTAGAAACATCTTGTTCAGTGTTCAGTTGGACTAAAAGACTCAGTTGGCTGTTCATTTAGAAGAATGATTGTTCCTTGTTAACTAAGCTAGCTGATGACGCTGTGTAGCATTATTCTGGCTCCTGATCTGTTCTCTGCATGTAAGAAAGTCCTCAAAATCAAAGTCCTGAACCAACAGGTGACTTCACAGTGACTACGTCCACTATTTTTGTCTAGTCTGTGGTAAAAACCCATAGATGCGGCGCCCCCTAGTCAAACAAACAGAAGACACAGAAAGCACTTAGCACTTAGGTACACAAGCTAACTTACTGTATGTGCATAAATAACTAAAGTAACATGACAAATATACTTATTTGAACCCAAACCATGATCTTTTCCTATACCTAACCAAGTAGTTCTGGTGCCTAAACCTGACAAAACTGCATCCATTTTGCAACGCTAACCATGTCTTAAAAAGTAATTGTCCTCCCCAAAAAACAGACCCCCAAAAATCAAGTAAAAGTATATGAGTATATTCAGGAAAATTAAAAAGTATAAAAATGTCCCTGCAGACTGTGACTGTTCTACAATTAGATATTATGTCATTAGATTAGTATTACTCATGCATTAAGCAGGATTTTACTGTCGGAGTTGGTTGAGGTAGAGATCATTTTTATTTTCCACTCTGCATTAATCTGCTGATTATTTTATCCATTAACTGATTGACCTTTTTGTTTGTAAAAAAAACAGTGGGAAATGGATCCAAAAGTGACACCTAACCTCAACATTATTCACAACAAATTGCAATTATTAACATTACTCAAAGGAAAAGCAGAATATTTACATTGAAAACAGAAATTAGAGCAGCAGCAGCTAAATGAAGAGACACCCTGTTATTTAACTAATGTCGCTAAAGTTTGATTAAAAGCGTTTCCGGTTTGCCTAAATAAAAAAATAAAAGTTGGAATAAAACATATAATGTCTTCACTCACCTTACAGGGCACAGGTGCGCTGTCTCAGCTCTTTAACGTCTCTGTTATTCGTCCCGTGCATTTTCTCATCTGTTGCTTTAATGGAGGAGCTGCTCACTAATTAAGCCATAATTGCTCTTATTGTTATTATTGTGATGATGAAGCTGATAAAGCAGCAGCAGCAGCAGAGTATTTAACAGTTTATAGATCCACTCTGAAGTTTGCAGGCTGGCCGTGTGTCTGTGCAGCATCAGCGGGCTGCACACGTCGCCTCTCCGCCAGCTCTGGAGTTGAATAAATTAAATTAAAATGATTTATTTCCTCTCAGCTCGTCGCTACGCCGCCGCTGCTGGCTCCGACCGGAGAGAAGAACCGCGGTTATCTAACGGCGCTGCCCTCCTGAAACCTGCCGCTGTATTCCTCTGTGTCTGACAGCAGGACCATCCTCCTCCTCCTCCTCCTCCTCTTCCTCCTCCTCCACCTCTCTCCACCCTGCTCCCTCCCTCCCTCCACCTCCAGCTCTTCTTCTACACTGTAAAAAACGACGTTAAGGCGAATTAAATCAGAATATAGTGGAGGAAATACTCAGACCTGTTACTCAGCCTGAGTGAAGGAAGTACACAATGTTATCATAAGTCAAACTAACGCAGAATATGGTGGAATAAGTATTCCGATGTTTAGTATTAGTATAGTATAAGTATTGAAGAAGTACCACCATGCAATAGTACGGCAGTAGAAGTAAAATTTACCGTAATTTCCGGACTATTGAGCGCACTTGAATATAAGCCGCACCAACTAAATTTTAGAAGAATAAAAAACTTGTCCACTTATAGGCCGCACTTCTCTATAAGCAGCAGTTGTTCATGTTGTAACATTGGATTTTTACGAAGAAAATTTTCATCAATTTTTAATTGAATGTCTATCGTAAATGCTTTTTTTGAACAGCGCTTTTAACTGTAAAGATCTGGGAGTTGTCAGACACTAGAGGCGGAATTTGAATATAAACAAGTAGCCTATAGGTTATATCCTTTTAAGGTTAAAATGTAGACTTAGCAGAGTGCTCGTTCCCGCTGCGTTGCGTATGGGCTGGAACATTCGAATTAAGTGATCTTACACACAGACAGACAAGTCAGAGAGAACACGGGCTCCATTGGACTCGGGGCCACCTTTTTTCAGCAGCCTTGAAATTGACAATATTCTCCCCTCGCTGTGCCTAGGCAGTGTATTTTGATGTTTTGAGGAACTTCGACTTGGTCTTTAATCCACTTTTCTCACTCAGAGAGGTAGTAAATTTACACTACACTAGTTAAAAAAATACAGTAGCTTGCTAGGAAAAGTCCATCTATTTTTTATCCTTGCTTTGTCATGAAAGGGGGCTAAACCCCATCCCAGATTACCACTAAACGGAGAACTAAACCACTAAAGTCGGTTTCTTTGGTTTCAGAATTGAACGCCATCTGATTGCTTTGTAACACACTTCTTCAGTCTCTCTTTCATTGTCACTCTTAATGTCATTTTTGTCTTGAGGCAAATCCGCCATTGATCTTATTTTATAATAACTAAATCTAATTAACCATCAAAATTGAATATTATTTGATCTTTGCTTGATAATTCAAAAAACGTTCATAGTTTTCACAAGTGATGAGCATTAAAATGGCTCTTCAAGCCACTTGGGTCTGCAAATTTTTTAAAATTAGCCGCACCGTTGTTTAAGCCGCAGGGCTCAACGCCATTGAAAAAAGTAGCGGTCAATTAGAATCAGGTGATAATATCATGATTTGCTGCATCAACTTCAGAATGAGTGTATATTTACAATAAACAATGTGTTAAATGTAATGTCTTTGTACAGTTTTCAATTGAATTTATATCAAATATATATATTTGATAGTATTGAAGTTAAAAAAGTAGATTTAAGGCATGAAATGGAAATATTCAAGAACCTCAAAATTACTTTAATTTGAGTAAATGTAGTTAGTAATACTCCTGGTGAATATGGAAACTGAACTTTTTTATGTAAGCTTTATTTCAACAGGTAATCTCACAGAGACACTAGACAAAACGTCTTGTTAGAAATATTAGTTAGACACAGAAAAGAACATTTATACAAAAAAAGTCCTAAAGTGATCAGCGCAGTGTAAAATTGTTATTTCTAAAAACTTTAAAACAATGAATAAGAACAAGATCAGACCCCAACAGATGTTTCTCTGTGAGCAACTTTTATTATATTTTTTTTACAAAAAGCTGTTGATGCAAACATACTATAATACAACAGAATAAACAAAGAGTTGTTTTTGTTTGTTTTTTACAGTGCAGGGCTGCTTCTGTTCTTCATCATGACTCTTCAGAATAAACTGTAAAGCCTTTGTTCAGATGCAGCTAAAGCCTGATTGACAAAGTTTGTGCGGGCAGACGTCCAAACGCAGCAGAGGGGATTAATAAAACAGGACAAGAGATAACACACACACACACACACGCAGCATTATGTCACTGGTGGTTGTGTCGGTGTGACGGTGACTTCCTCGCTCTGATAAACGTGACCTTCTGCTAAATAAACGTTTGTTTCCCGTGTTTGGCAGCACGCAGAGTGGATTACACACAACTTTACTATGTGTGTGTTTGTGTTTGACTCGTCGTTGCTGTGGCGACTGATTGGTCCTCGAGACTTTGCTCTTCAGATTCAGATCATCAGACTTCAGGATGTTTTCATCTTCAGATTATTACATCTTGTTTCAGTGGAGAGAGAAAACCTCTTTGTCCTATTTATCTGCCTCGCAAAGTCTCTTAAAAGCTTCAAAAACATGAATTTTCTTCATCCTACTTTTAAAATCCTACTCAAGTAAAAGTGCAGACGTATCACCAGCTAAATATTCTTAAAGTGAAAGTTCTTGTTCTTCAGAAAAATGCCTAATGTGAGCATTTTTTAATTCTATTTTACATTACATTATTAGATTATTTTTGTTAAATAAAGCATCAGTGTCAGAGCAGCATGTTGGTGTTATTCCTGCTCATATGTCGCTCATTTTAAATACTTTATATACGGTTATATTTATGTTCAGTGGTTCCCAACATAGGGGTCGGGCCCCTGCAGAGGGTCACCAGATAAATCTGAGGGGTCAGTGGCTGGTTAATGGGAGAGAGAAGAAGAAGAAACTCAGTTTTTTTACAAAAATCTGATGCGTTCACTTACTGACCAGCATTTTTTTTTGTTGTGGTGCATTCACTCACTGACGTGCATTTGAATGGCGATGATATCATCTTCATTCACTGAAGTGTCTTTGAGCTGTGATGCGTTCACTTACTGATGTGCATTTAGGAGAAATGTTGCAAACGATGATGCGTTCACTTACGGATTAACATTTGAGTGATCGTGCGTCCAATTGCCGACCTGCATTTCTTTTTTTTTATAGTGGTGCGTTCACTGACTGACGTGCATTTTATCTACGATGCCTTCACTTACTGATGTACAAAGTTGGGTGCATTTGAATGGTGATGCATTCAAGTACTGACATGCATTTTAGCAGTGGTGCATTCAAGTATTGACATGAATTTTAGCAGTGATGCATTCAAGTATTGACATGAATTTTAACAGTGATGCATTCAAGTACTGAAATGCATTTTAGCAGTGATGTGTTCAATTACTGACATGCTTTTTAAGTGAAGATGCATTCACTTACTCGCTTGTATTTAATAACTTACTGTTATGCATTTGAATGGTGATGCGTTCACTGAATGCCGTACATTCTGAGCTCAGAGTATGAAGTTTGAATTTTGATGTGTTAACTTACTTAAGATCCTTTGAGCTGTGATGCGTTCACTTACTAACATGCATTTGAACAGTGAACAGTAACATGGCGTTCTCTCTTCTTCACGTGTTGAACGTCGTCGCCGTCCGTCTCTGAATGCACCACTGGGATCCAGTTGATTTCCAGCAGGATGAGAGCGATGCTGTAATAATGCGACCTCTGACCTCGCAGGCTGATGAATATCAGGGATTACATGATAATCCACCAGCAGGAGGGGGAGGGGGGAGGGGAACCAGAGAGCATGCTGGGACACCACAAGGCTGCAGGAGCATGCTGGGAAACCGACTGGGAGGACTCAAACCAGTCTGAAACCATCTTCAGTAACTGGGACACGACTGGAGAGTCTGAATGAAGATTATTATATGAAGTCCAGTGTTCTCCTCAGGTGGCAGCTGAACAACCCTGATGATGTCATTGTGATGTCATCAAGGTAAACCATAAATGGACTTGGAGTCTCCAATTTATTTATTTGAATAAATCTGAGTCACAAACTAGGAATGCAGTAGGAATGCAGAGCTTTTTAAAGTTAATTATTGAACTTGAGAAACAAACAAATCTCACCTTATGGGCCCTTTAGTAATCGTTCTGGAGCTTTCCGTCATATCCCATGATCTTCATTGGCAGATTGCTTTGCCCACTTGTCAAGTAAACTGCAGCATTTTTTTTTATTTAAACCTGAGAAGACAACATGTGAACACACAATCCAAAGCTCATCCACACATTTTAAAGAAGTATTATACCCTTTTCTCCTGCATATTTACATTTTTATGACATTTTTTATTATTATTTATTTTATTTTTTCTTAATTTTTTGCTTTAAATGGTCAGCAATCGACTGATACTGAACATACAGCACTGATGTTAATTTAGCTATATATTTTATTTTTATTCTTAATTTAAAATCATGAATTTAAATGGTAGAATATGATTTATTTTTAAGTTCTTATCTCATGCAACATGTTAAAAAATGCATGTCAGACAATTTTATATTTCCTGGTAAATTCAAATGTTTTCAAGGTTCAGTGTCCCAAAAATATATTTTATGGTTTTATAAACTTCTTGCCAAAAATACTCGTCCATGCTGAGAATAAACATTTACTTTAATTATAAGAAGCAGTAAAATATCTCAATATTCTCACCTCCCATGCAAATTAAATGAATAATCTTTAGGTCAACATATTCACAAATATAAATGGAGGGAAGAAGTGTTGCTGTTATTTAACAATAGTTACAGGCTTTATTAAATATTAAATCCCCTCCAATATTTTGATTGTGATGTCTCCCCAATCTTCTGCAGATATGGTAATTTCACATTTGTCTTTTACTTTATTATTTACAACGGAGAGCTTCTGAAATGCTTTATAAATATTTTACAGATTTTCTTTAGCTTTAGGCTTTAAAATCCCTCTCAATGTGGAAGTCCAACCTGGACAACCCTATTTGGATCATTTCTGATGAATTTATTGTGTGTTTTGTCAGTAATAACCTTGACCGATCTCAGATTAAACCTCCTGTTTTAATAAGAAAACATGTTTTTCTGCATCTTCTTCTACATTTTGAACTCTTCAGACTTCACGCCTTTCATTTCATTTTGTTTGGAAACCTTAAGCTTCTTCTTGCAGCTTAATTTCCTGCCGGTGCCGTGGGGTTAACATGATTCAGTGGAATCTCTCACAGAAGAAATTAAACCAAACTCCTGGGGAATTGCTCAGCTCTCTCTCAATTTGTGGCGAGTCACCAGGGGAACCGTGCAGCGGGGCAACTGATAACTCACCTTCAGCACAAACACTCGTTCATTAACACTCAGCTGCAAATCAGGTCCCCAACAAACTTTTTAAATGTTTCAGCTTCATTAAGGATTCGGGCTTTGTTTGTGTGTGCCGGGCCTCTCTTGTTGTCTCCAGTTTCTGGTAATGGAGAGAAGAAAGATAGGAAGTCCGTGGAGCGTGGACGCAGGGAGGAAACCCTCAGATAGGAATCAGATTATATAGGCCAAGTGTCCTTTTACAGTTATCGACTAGCTGCCCCCCGACTCATCTTACAGATCCTGGACAGAGTGCAGCCTGCTGTAAACAAAGACACTCAGGCTGAAAGGACTCTTCAAGTTCACACACATTACAAGAACAAATCTCATTTAAGTCTCTCTCTGGAGGTGGTGTTGCTTTTGTTTGTAAAAGTTTTTTTTATCTTAACTCTCTGAAACCCAACAATCAGTTTCAGGACATTTTTTTTACCTATATAAATCCATAAAAAATCTATAAGTCCTGCAGCTCTATGGAATCAGCACAATCATGGCTAGACTTGGGAACAACTCAAACATGTCTTTGTGCAGAATAACACAGAATGAAACTATTCTAAAAAAGTTTAATTTCTATGATAAATTAATTATAAATTGGAATAAAATGGAATTTATATATAAACACTTTTCCAAGTGTCATGAATGTTGAAAACTACAAAAAGGACACAAAATTAACAACAACAAAAAACGACAAAATTACAAAAGATACAAAGATACAAAGACGTAAAGTGACCAAAAAAGACACATTACCAAAAAATATGTGAAATAACCAAGACAGTTTTCCTCCACATATTGTACATATTGAAGCATTTCCAGCCTCTCCTGTCCTCTCCTCTCTGCACATTTAGAATAAAGAGATTCTGACACAAATATAAATATTTTACTTTTTCTAACAGAAACTTTTGTAACTTATGATCTGTTCAAGGAACATCAGAAAGTTCAAATTTCCACAATAATGCCTGTTTTTACCGTTTGTTTATATACGATAAATGGTGTATTTCTGGTGCTCATTTCAGAGGATTAATACTGAACAATTTAAGGCTTTATTCAGTATTTCCTTCTTATGCAAACTTATACAAAGATTTTTCTGTTAAATGTAGTAATTTTTGTATTTCACATAAAATATGTATGAATAAAGGGATTTTTTAAATGCTAAATACCAGTTATTAATCATTTTTTTCTTGTGACCTTTTACAATAAATCAGTGTGTATTCCACAAGTTGTAGTTTTAGATTAAGTTTATCTTTTATATGTTTGTGTATGCATGAAACAAACAATATGCATGTAAATTAGTGAGCTTAGAGATGTTGGAAAACATTTTTTTTTTTCATTTTTTATTGCCAAAAACATAACCAAATACATTGCATGACACGTTTTATAGACACACACACAAGCAATAATAATTAAAAAATTAAAAAAAAATAATTTTTGAGGCTCCAGATACATTGTTCCATATGGCTTCCCAGTTTAATTCTTGTCCCAAATGTGTTATGTCTCTATCCCAGGCTTTCATTCCTGATGTTGGTGCATATTTTTGAGAGTTGAATCTATCATAAAGAAATGATACTGTCCTTTTTGGTGACTGCTGTACCCAGCCTAATATAGGATGATCCTTTAACTCTGACCCTCAACGAACCCTGTAGGCTTCACAGTCTGATCTTATTCTAAAATAAAAGAAAAGAGAATGCTTGTCAATATTGTAATGAGTTACCAACTCTTGGAAACTGAGTATAGCACTTGCCCCACTAATGTCCTGCAATGTGTTAATACCTTTAGCTTCCCAGCGTTTGTTGCCGAATGGTTTTCCCCCAGACAAAAAGTGACTATTATTCCATAATGGGGATGATTTACACCATATGTTTTTAAAGTGCAAGAATGCTTCTGCCACCCTGAACACTTGAATCATATATGTCAAAATTGGACCATAATGTAACGCACATATCTTAATAGTCACGCAAATCTTTTAAACAAATTGGTGCTATTTATTCTTCTAGAGATACTTTGTTTTGATCTGTATTGATGAGCATACAGGCAGATTTGGAAAGATTTACCTTATACCCTGAAAGATATCCAAATTGCTCCAGTACTGTAAGACGCATAGAAGTGTTTGCTGGACATTTTCCCAATAGACCAAGGTGTCATCAGCATAAAGTTATATTGAATGTGATGTTGAACCACGCTAAGTATGAATATTATCAGAGGAAGCAGAGTCTTTTACAGAGGGGTTGTTTCCCCTCCACACATCTGTCAAATTCAAGTTAGCTATAAAGTGGTTAAGTGCTTTGGAAGCAGAATCTTGAGAACTTGATACAGCTGAGGAGGACTTATCAAGATTGCAATCCACAAATGCATTCATATCTGACCTAATGTATAATTGGTAATCATTAAGTTTTAACAATTGTGACGTAACTGATGGGAAAAAATCAGCTTCAAAGCTAGTTGGGGCATATAGGGTTACAAAAGCAATCTTTTTGCCTTGAATGGAGGTGCAGCAAAATGCCATTCGTCCTGCCCTATCCTTCATTCCGCCAAATATTTCTGTATGGGGTTGAGAGCTTTTTCCAGTGATTCGTTTAGCATAAACGCAACTGTGTCTTGAAATGACTCCATTGCTCGCTTGATTAGCATAGCAGCATCCTCCGGGGATTAGTTTGCCTAAGATCGTTTGTTTGAGTCTTTTTTGGTCCAGGTTTGTTCTTTCTTGGAAGTCATAGTGTCCATGCGATGTTCTTTGTCTGAAATGTACCACTAGGTGATCTACAAGCGATAATAAATGGAATTTTTAGATGGGGGGGGGGTCAGAAGGTGGCTTTATATGCTGACGAACTACTGTTTTATGTGTCTGACCCGGTGCGGTGTGTTTCCCACATAGTTCAGGTGTTGCATAGTTTTGGTATCTTCTCTGGATATAAGACTAACCTTACGAAAAGCGAGTGCTTCCCAGTGAACAACTTAGCTCTTGCGATTCCACAAAAAGACCTGCCATTCCGTCTGTCTAAATCTGGCTTCAGATATTTAGGAATCAATATTACACAGACTTTCTTTAAACTATATAAAGAAAACTTCATACCCCTTGTTGAAAAACTGATGAACAATTTACAGAATTGGAGGTCCATTAATCTTTCACTGGCTGGAAAGATCAATTGTATTAAAATGAATGTGCTACCCCGATTCCTATATCTTTTTCAATGTCTCCCTATATTTCTTCCAAAGTCCTTTTTTCAGTCCATTGATAACACTATATAATCATTAATTTGGGGGGCTAAAGCCCCTAGAATTCAAGACATGTATTTTGACATCCCTCCCTGCTCTGGTTACTTCGAGTCTCCCTCTGTCTACTCCACTCTATACCTGTAACCCTGTGGTTATCAATACTCTACGAATTTAGTCACAATTTAGAAACCAGAAACCAAACAGATTTCTCTTATCTGGCCCCTATCTGTGACAACCATCCGTTTCTTGTCTAGATTAGACAGTGCCTTCGCCCTGTGGAAAAGACTTGGCCTCTCTAAATTCAAAGATCTCTACAACGAGGGTGTCTTTTCTACCTTACTTTTACCTTCTGCTATGAATGACATCCTCCAAATTCCCGAGCATCTATTCCAGCGTATCATCTCTCAGAGACACCTCTCTCAATAAAATTAAAGGGAAATGAGAGGAGGGGCTTGGGGAAGTAATATCTGAGGAATCCTGGCCTGAGGCTCTGAAGAGAGTTAATGGCACTACTTCATGTGCTAGGTTGGGGGTGATTCAGTTTAAAGTCTTGCACCATACCCACCTCTCCAAGTCCAGGCTGGCCAGAATTTACCCCGAGGTGGATGAGAATTGTAGCAGATGTCATGTTGCTTCGGCAACACTAACACACATGTTCTGGTCTCTGATTATTGGTCAGCAGTCTTCAAAACTCTCTCACAGGCACTATCCTTAAATCTGCAGCCTAATGCCTACTCTGCCATCTTCGGAATAGTGCCAGCTAACCAACAGATTATCAATAAGCATAAGGACATTATAGCATTTACCACTCTACTTGCCCGTAGGAGGATTTTGTTGCACTGGAAATCGCCCATACCACCCAGTACCTCCTTATGGATGAGTGACCTTATGCTCCATTTAAGTCTTGAAAAAAATTTGATTTACACTTAGAGGGTCAAAAGACCTCTTCTATTCCACCTGGAACCCAATGATGTCTTATATTAGCAAACTAAAAACCCTCCCTGATAATTCATGAATCCACGAATACCAGATCCTGAAGGATGATGCATGGCACAGCCAACACAGCCTCCTCAGTTATCCTCAAGTTTTACTTTGAAATGACCTCCACTTTCCTTTTTTCTTTGTTTTAACTATCCATATCTGTTGAATATATTTATATTGTGACTTTTATTATTGTTATTAATATCTTTTTTTTTTCTTTTTCTTTTTCATTCTCATTTACTTATTTAATCTTCTTAGATTGGGATGCACTGCCCGGGTTGTTGTAGGGTGGGGGTGGGGGTATTTGTATTTGTATGTGTGTTCTGTACGAAATCAAAAAGTATTATCTGTGTATATGACTGTATTTCTATAACTTGTTTTCAATAAAAAGATAATTGAAAAGAAAAAAAAAAGAAAAAGCGCGCGAAAGTGCCCTCTAGAGTGGTGAAAACGAGAGGAAGTGCCTTATTGGCTGCCCTTTACACATGAAAAAACGTATTGATTGCCCTCTAGGGTGCCCCTTTATACAATAAATTATGATGATGTGCCCTCTAGAGATTCTATAATATCCCAACTGTGAATAATGTTATGTGAGATGTTTGCTCTCATTTAGCTCACAAAGTGCACAAAATAGATGCATTTTACTTAAAAATGTACAAATTTTCTCCGGGGGGGGGGGGGGGGCTTGACCCCAGACCCCCCTAGATGGTTTGGTTCAATACTTTTAATTGTCAGTACCATATCATTAATTACTTTGATCTGGATCTCCTTTTAACTTAATGCTAATATCATCATACATGATGCATCATAGTGCCCTTTTTATTTTTTCACCCCTACCCTTCTAACAGTCTGAGTCTGCCACTGGTTAGCTGACTGGCTGTGGGGTTCTCTGGCTCTAATTTGTCTCTAAAAGTTAAACTATCCCCAACTTTTAGTTTGGCTGCACTTCACCGTAGACTCAGACGGCTGCAGCACAGACTGTATAAACACTATAAAACATATATTCAGTGTATAGGCTGCAGCAGCTCTCCGTAGACAGTGTGTTCACCTCAGGCTGCAGTGTGTTTTTCAGCATCAGTGAACCGCGATATTATTGAACCTCAGTGATGCAGCTGGGTTCTAAGTATTGAGTTGTTCCTCTGCAGTGGTCAGACTGAACAGGTCCAGCTCAAATATCTGATCCACTTCCAACACGTCCACTCACCTTCTGTTTCTGTTGTGCAGCTTTTATAAAGCAACATGTTTCCTGTTAATTCCAGCTTGTTATTGACATTAGTGTGACCTCAACACTGAAACAGCAAGCTGTTACAAGTTAAATCTGCTCACATTTTGATGCAAGACCAACATTTTATTAGTGAACTTTTGCGCAGAGGATCTTTGCCTCTTTTTCACCTTTTACTTTTCAGTCTGGTTGAGCTGTTGTTCAGTGCTTCATTCTTTATGTACAAAGTAAACCTTAAATGCAAAATACAATCTCTTCGTAAAGAGGACTTTCTACAACCTGAAAGCATAAAAAAGCATTCAAACATGCAGAGCTTAACTCTCAGACATCTTACTGGACACAATCAGACTTTTAGGCAACAGATTCATAACTTTTAGTGTATTTCTTAATAGACTCATGTCACATCCTGTCTTATAGACATTGATGTTTTCAAGGAATTGTTTTGATTTCTGGACATTCATTGATTGATTAGAATTAAAGCATTATATACAGTAAAAAAATACAAGAAAAACACAAAGATTACCCAAAAGAAGATGTAAAATGACCAAAAAAAAAAAAAAAAATTACCAAATAAAGACGTAAAAAAGAAATACCAAAAAAGACACAAAGATTGCCAAAATAAAGACGTAAAATTACCAAAAATTACCAAAAAAAAAGACGTGATATTATGAGAAATGACGTAAATGACCAAAAGAGACACAAAATTACCAAATAAAGACGTAAAATTACATTGACGTTTTTCGAGGAAATGCTTTAATTTCTGGACTTCTAGTGATTGACAAGAATTAAAGCATTTCAATTCATACTGTAACAAAATGACCAAAAAAGACAAAAATTACCAACAAAAGGGCGTAAAATGACCAAAAAGACCAAAATGACCAAATAAAGACGTAAAATGGCCTTAACGTTTTCGAGGAATTATTTTTATTCAGTTGTTGACAAGAATTAAAGCGTCCAATACTGTAATACATCATATTCACAAGAATGAATGACAGAAAATGCATTCTGTTAGTAAAACAACTCCTGATGTCCTGATAATAATAAGATTCAGGTTTGTCTTCACCAACTTACTTAGTTACAGAATAAATCTTGGAGCCACAATCATTTCACGGTCTTAATCTCTTCCTTTGATGCTGCCTCTGAAGGTCTAATCCTTTCTCTTCATCTTATTTTCATCTCTTGTCCCTAAATATCCATCCACTTTTATTTTTTTGTTACCAAATCTCTGTTACACCTCTTAGTTGTTTTACAGCAGTTTTTTAATCAGAGCCTGAACTACCAGCAGGAAAACCAGACAGAAATAAAAAAGAAATGTGATATTTTTAAGGGTCACACAGCTGATGTTTTGTTTTGTTTTCTACCTGAACAAATCAACAGAGAGAGTAAACATCCATCAACATGGAAAACAAACATCAACACAGCAAACAGCATGTTTGTATCTCAGGTCTGTTTCTGAAGTTTTGCAACAGGATATTAGAAGAAATCCCCGAAACCACAGATGTTGTCTCCAACTTTTAATCAACGTATTCTCATAAAGTTTTGGGTATGATTTTATACGGAAAATTTTACAGTGCAATTTGTGTGATATCCTCCAAAACTGATAATCAGTTTAGATTAGGCACTAAGAAACACTTTGTCAAAAGTATCGGTACTCAGTATCGTATCGAGTTGAACATTTTAGTATCGTGACAACCCTACTTTGTTGTGAGGAAAAAGGGTTAAACAAGGTTGGGCTTAAAAAATGTTTTACTTCTAGACATAACTACCATCAAAGGGACATGGGAAATGTTTGCTAATCTAATTGTAAATTTTGTTTTTAAAAGGTGCTTTATACATAAAAAGGTATTGTTATTATAATTTATATGCAGTTTCAACCTCATGATCTGCACATGAATCGTAAATTTAAATCTGGTGAATGCATCAAGTTTTTCTGCATCACTTGTACAAGAAACTTAAGAATTAATCTGTTTGTTCAGGCCCAATGCTTTTTGGTTAGGCACCTATTTAAGTGTTGAAGTTAAAAAATGATCCTGTTAGACACAAAATTGTTTTTTTTTAAAAGATGTAAAATTACCAAATAGGATCCAAAATGACCAAAAAAAAGATGTAAAATTACCAAAAAAGTGACAAAATTACCAAAAGAGATGTAAAATTACCAAGAAAATACAAAAAATAATGACAAGACACAAAAGAACCAACAAAAACACTATTTTATATTACAAAAAATACATAAATGACACAAAATGACACTAACAGATGTATTAACTCATTGCTAGGCATCCTGCAAACAGTTGTGTTTAAAAAAAACCAAAATAATAGATCTGAAATTGCATTACACTCTCTTCCGTCAGATCAAGATGACGATGAAAACATGATCACTTTTGTCAACAGGAGCACCCAGTTTGGATGTTATCACACAATTAAATGGCAGTTTATCAGTAGTTATCATTTCCATTAGTAGTATAAGTATGGGCAGGTAGGAGTCTTCTCCACCTGCTGGCAGGTGCAGTAGGTTGTTATCAGCTCATTCAGTGAGCAGCTTGATTAATGTGGGTTGTTGGTGGCAACTTATGAATAATTGCAAGGCGGAAGGGACGCTAAGGAGTGTGAAAAGGGAAGGAGAAAGTGAGGAAATGTACTATCAAGCATGAAAAGTCGCTCTCAGGGTCACCCGGGAGACTAGCATTTATCAATCAAAAGTCAACAATGTAATTTGAAGTCACTTAACATTCATGCAAGTCAAGTTTTTACAGACTCTTTAATCCAAATTGACGTATATACGAGAGCTCATTAAAAACAAGCAAGTAATTTAATAAGAATTATTACCATTATCTTTAGTCTCTTTGGATGAAGTTTTGGTTACGCGTCGCCCTTGTAACAATTTCACTTTTGCCATTTACGTCCATTTATTTTACTTTATAATCTATCTATTACAACACCTAACCTGGAACATTTTAGCCCTAACCTTAAAGAAGTAGTTTTGTAGCAAAACTGCGGCCTTTTAATAGACATGACCACTCTGTTTTCAGTGGCCAGCCCTTGAATTGGCTGATAACAACCTACTAGAAGCTGTAACAGGCCCAATACTCACCCAAACGAATGATTACCGCTAGGGCTGGGCGTAAATCAATATAAAAAATATATCAATATATTTTTAAATGTGATATGGAATAAGACCATATCGCATTTATCAATATACTTCTTTTTTTTCTTCCTTTATATATATTAATGCTGTCCTTACTAGGGTTTGTCATATTTTGTTCTTTTTTAATGTTCGTTGTTCTTTTCTTATATAAATATATTTAATTCTTTATTTAAATATGCATGTCCTGTTTTAATACAGTATTTATGTTCACTTAAATAAATGGTTTCTATAAAACTACTTGTGACATGTCATATTTGGCTTTGACTGAACATTTGCTCTCACTTTGCGATAAAAATATCATGATATATATAGTATATCGATATTCAGCCTAAATATATCGGGATATGACTTTTGGTCCATATCGCCCATCCCTAATTACCGCCCAATAAAACTGTGTAATGTATGAAACAAGTGACTGTATCACTACACTTTAAAGAACTGAGTCCTTCTTCCATCAGTGCTGGAATTTGATTAAATGAAGTGAAGATTGAAGTTGGACGTCCGTCTCTAAAACCCAATCATGAGTCTGAAGCAGCTGCTATTGACGAACCATCGATGAACATTTTAATCAATACTTACAAACCCCTGAGGGGCAGGAATTCTGAATCCATTTAAAGGAGACAAGCTGCGTATTTACGCTTTATTCCCCAGACTTGGAAGAAAAAATCGATAGAGGAAATTGTACAGCAGAGAAATTAGACTAAAGAAGAAGAAGAAGGAGGAGAGGAGAGAAGAGCTGCTGATTGGAAATCACAAGGAAAAGGTCAAGTAGGAGGAAGAGATGGAGAGAGAGCAACTCTGCTGAAATCGAATCATTCCCTTGAGTTTAACAAATGAGCTGTCGGACTGTGTGCATGTGTGTGTCCATCCTGGTGTGTGTGTGTGTGTGTGTGTGTGTGTGTGTGTGTGCGCACGAAGTCAACATTGGCTCCAATACTTCTTGCTTCAGGCTCACAGTTTGTTTATGCAGAAATAACAGCTGGCACTTACCCTCCACACTCACTGTATTAAGCCTGTACACACAAACACCCATGCATGCACATGCATGCACGTACACACACGCGCACACACATAAGACAATGGAAATGTAAGTACATGACTCGCTGCAGGAATGAAACTGGACTCCTCCGTGTCTCATGTTGGTGTAACGTGACAAAACCGGAACTGAACATGTTACAAACCAGCACCTTCACACAATAAAATACTCTAAATATTCTGTAGTAAAGTGAGTTATTAATGAATATAATACACAAGATTTATTCCTGCTGCCACTGATGTAATTCATTACCCCTGATAGGAATAGAAATAATGAGCTCCAGCACAATAAATCATTATTATGCATTACGTTCTTTTGGCAGACAAAGACAAAACTTATTTTCCCTCCTTCTCTTCTGCTTCTTCATCGTTATTCATACTGAGGAAAAACAAAAACATAAAGCCAATCAGATGAACAACAAGCAAAGTTTTCTTTAAATAAAATGTCCAGACTCAACGGAAAATAAAACTTATCTAATTCTAACATAAAAACAGACATTTAAATCAAATAAAAGACCTTCTGGTTTGTGTCAGAGCTTCAAAGACGTCTAACATCTGATGAGAAAGATTACTGGGACGTGACATTTCCTCTAAATGTTGAGGACTTTCTGAAGATACAGATAAAGCTTCTTCTTTTTTCTCCTTTCATGATATGAGCTGTGAATGTTCTGACTATCTTCTGACAGATTTTCGTGATGCATATTAAACAGCACACCAGTGATGATCTCTGCTTCTCACCCACTTACTCCCTCTTGTGTTCTGATGCTATTCCTGTCGAGCGGCTCTGAGTCAAAAAAAGTCCTGCAGGAATCAAACGCGCCGATTTTTACATGTTACCACACAACAGGCGAGCTGACAGCTAACGTTTCAAACACCTGCAGGAACATCAGTCAGCAGGTCAGCTGCAGAAACCTGCTGAAAACTGGAGATCAGTGTGAGCTGCAGCTCAGCAACGTGTGTCTATAGGTTCTTCTTCTCTCTGTGATAAACATTCTATATTCTCTTAGTTTGTCCTTTATAATTATAGAAACAAATACATATAATTAATATAACAGGAAATTACTTGTTTTAAATCTTAAGACCCATTTTTATAGACTTCCTTTTAAGTTATGTTGTCTACTTTAAAACTACTTTTAGTCTATATTGCTTCTACCATTTTATTTGCATTTCTGTGTTTTTGTATCCAAATTTATTTATTTACCTAGTTGTTGATTTTATTTACACTTTTTTGTATAACTTAATCATTGCCTCTGTGATTTTGCTGTGTGTTTATTTGTATATTTTATTATTATTATTATTTCTTGCCTGCTGTCTGCTATGATTTTGCATCTTCTTGTATTAATTTGACCCAAATTCTGTCTTTATCCAGCTGCACTGTTTACCCTTTTGATGTTACTTAGACTTCTGCTTTTGCTGCTAAGCACTTTGTAAATGTTGTTTTTAAAAGGTGCTATATACATAAAAAGGTGTTTTTATTATAATGTATATGCGGTTTCAACCTCAAGATCTGCACATGAATCGTAAAACTATCTTTATCCCGAAGAGAAAATTCCAAGATATGTGAAATCTAGTTATTTCATGAGGCCCGATGTTCTTTGGTGTTGAATTGTTGAAGGAAAAAAAATCTTTTAAATTGTTTCATCAGCCTATTACTGGGCAGATAGCCAATCACAAGTCAGGATAATAGGGTGGCGCCTGAGGTGGCCAATCAGACTTCAGGGATTGGCTTGTGCCACCCCAGGTCACCCACTGAACACGCCCCTGATTAAAAGTGTCTCAAAAAAGTACAAATAACTCAAATTAAGTGCAGTACTTCAGTAGATATACTTAGTTACCTTCCACCACTAAGTAATATTTTCTATAAATGTGACATAATACTATATTTTTGCAGCAGCACTCGGCAGCTTCAGGCCCATTATCCTGTTCATCCACTCAGCTCCCACATGCAGCACTTTGTTCTCTCTAAGTTCATGAACCAGTTCAGAAAATAACTTTCCACCAACAAAACTCTCCAAAACAAATTAAACACAAGCAGAATCCCTCACAACAGGCTGCAAAATGTTTCTTATATTACTGAAATAACACTGAATCACTGCTCTATTTTTTTGTGAATCATGCAACAAATCAAACTCAATATAAATTATGTTGAAAATTATATTTCTAGAATACTGTGTAAAATAAAGGCTGTCTACCAATCAGTGTCTTTAAAATGTTGTTTGTCTTCATATAATTTATTTCACACTGTCTCCAGTTTGTTTATTATTGCAATTAGCATTTAGGAGGTCAATTTTATTTACCATCAGAAGGATTTTCTCCTCTAATAACATTTTATGAGATAGAACAGATAATTAGGAATAATTTCCATTAAATAATTTAAAAAATCTGCTTGTTACAGGAAAATATTTAACATGAAAAAAATCAATGAACAATGAACTTGAAATTGAATTATTTGCTCAGTTTTCATCCTTATAAAATCAATACAAAATATTCAGGTATGCATATAGTTATAATTCATAAAGTACTTTAAAAAATATATTTTTGGAAAGCAGATGAAAATAAATTGTATATACACACAACATTGTTCTTAACAGGATTACATACATAGGTAATGACATATATAAATTAGGGAAAATGTATCAGATTGAAAATACTGAATCATTAATCAAACAGTAGCAATAAAAAATATTAAAAACATAGTTGGTTTTAACTGCCATTTACTTTTAAAATGGGGTTCTAAAAAATAAAAAATGTCCCTATGGATTGTGAATACTAATAATACTTAAAATAATACCCTAATAAACGTATCCCTCCCATACCTTCAGAACAAATAAATATTTCTTCTTGAAATGTTTTCTTCCTTGATGAAACATTGAAATCCATCTAAAAATATTCTGTTAAAGATACAATTATAAGTCTTAAGATAGTCTTTTTTAAAGTCTGAAATACTGTTTTTATTGTTTTTATTTTAAGATTATGATTATTATAATTATTATTATGTTTTGTTTGTTTGTTTGTTTTTTATTTATTTATTTTTAATTTTTCGTCTGTAATGCCTTAAGCCTTAATATTAAAGGCTGACATACCTTTTGTATTGTTGTTTTATTTTAATATTTTTAAAAGTTTTTATTATTTGTTTTTTTTCTCTCTCTTTATTTATTTATTTATTTTTAAGTCTGAAATACCTTATTTATACGATTTATACTGTCTGTGCTTCAGCCCCACCCAGATATTAGAATGACGTCATGTGAAGCTCAACCCCCACATCTCGCGATACTTGGCGGCGCTATAAAAGCCTCGGCGGCCTATGCTCGGCCTTTCTTTCTCCCGTTAGCGGTGAAGGTGCAACAGTAATCGGTCGTCCCGAGCCCGGGTTCATCCGACACCCTCACCAACTCAAGCTGAACTGAGCTCAACCTACACAGCAGCAACATGCCTCCCAAATTCGACCCCAACGAGATTAAGATTGGTATGTTTTCTGTGTCACCTGGGTAATAAAGAAGCTTGTTCACAGCCAACATGGAGGCGCTGTGTGCCGGCTGCCTCCGGGGCCAGCGGCCTGTGAACGGCCGAAAGAAAACGGTAAAGATTGGGCACGAAACACGGCCAAGACAGGGGGAAACTATACCTGACGTAATCTATGCATGATTTAATGTGTGATCAGGTGGAATCTGATTTATTTGTGTTTTTAGTCAGGAAACTGGTGTCTGCTCCGGTGTGATGTGAATCCACGTGGGGCTAAATGCTAGTTAGCTACGTTAGCTAATTCAGCTAGCCTCAGAAATGTGGAAAAATCAGTTTATTCGACTTGTTGAATTGCTTTCTGAATGTTCTAAATACATATATTTGTACACTTCTGATATGTATTCTAAGAAAAATCTTATTTTGCTAATTTAAGATGGATTAATGTATATGCAAGTCTTTAATGAATGACAGTTGCTTGTGGAAACGTTTATAGTTAAGTTAGATTTTATAGACTGCTTAACATTGAGTTATAAGGTAGTATTTATCAACCTTCAGGATATTGATTACATCTGTTCAGATTTATATCAAATATGCCACATTTTCTGGTTCCTCTAAAATTGGGATTTAATTGTTTCTAAGTGACACAATTGTACTCTGAATATTTATATTAAGTATTAATACATGGGGTTTTTGGTCTGAAAGTCACAAGCAGCTTTCATTATGTTCCCTTCAGCACTAGTTAATTTTCTCCATTTTCTGGCACTAGATTAAAATGGTTATGCCAAAAATAAATTTTAAGATAACTATACCAAGGTGAAAGTTGAGTAGCGTTTATAATTGAAGTTTTCATTCCTGATACTGCACATTGATCCATCTTTACCTGATCATGTGTAAATTTGGATCATTTGCTACATGGTGCACAGAATTAGAAAATCTCAACTTAGAATTGAGGTGAAATTGGGTTAAATATTTCCACCATGTCTGTCCTAAAATGTCTACAAAGAAGTGGCATTTTTAAAAATGGCCTAGTAACTAGACACCAGGCATAAATGCAAAGAATGCAGTTCATCAACTAATTCATAATTTATTATTTCATGTTTGTAGCCATGTTCAGGGATCCTACAGGCTCTTAAAATCCTTAAATCCTTTACCCTGTGGTATTGTGAAAGTCTGACCTAGTCCTGTATGTAGCCCAAACAGTGGACACATTTTGAGACATTGAACTGGATTTGTCTTCCTTCTGGTTGATTATAGCACCAAGAACATGTCATTTAAGGTGCTGAAGAAGTGAAACTCAGTATAATTATGTAATTTAAAAGCTGTTGGAAACTGTAGGGTTCCCTTTTAATGAGTCCTTGATTACAGCATGTAATCTTTCCTGACAAATATTCCTAAAGCTCCAGGTGTCTGTTTTAAAAAATCAAATATAAGTGACAGATCTCTGTAGGAGATTCTGTAAAAATCACTGCAGTATTCTTGGTAAAGCGGTCGTATGTCAAACGTGTTAATCATCAGTGGGTGTTTGGACGTGTAAGTGTGAAGAAAACCGCATCAAATGAAGCTGCTAAATCAGGCTGTACTTGATGATCCTTTTTTTTTCTTGCAGTGTACATGAGGTGCACAGGAGGAGAAGTTGGAGCCACCTCAGCCCTGGCCCCCAAAATCGGACCTCTGGGTCTGGTGAGTGAAATAAATCGTTAAACTTTACTAAACCTAAAAGCAACCAGCCTCCCGCCACTATGCCTGTCTGTCAGAGTGACTGAGTATAATCCAGTGGAGGCTCAGAGAGACCCAACTTTAGGAAACAGGGCTGCCCAAAACCAGTGGGCCACTCTGTGCCGTAAAGTCTGGAACACAAACTGAATCAATCTCTTGAGTCACCATATTTACAATCATGGAAAAATGTACTATTTTCTTCACCCTTGTTTTCTCCTTGCTTTCTTGTTCATTTAATGCCTGGTACAACTAAAGGTACATTTGTTTGGACAAATATAATAACAAAATGGCTCGTACTAGTTTAATTTAAGAGCTGATATCTAGACATTTTCCATGGTTTTCTTGATATTGATTTAGGTTATTAAGAAAACCATGGAAAATGTCTAGATATCGGCCCTTAAATTAAACTATGAGCTATTTTTGTCATTTGTCCAAACTGTGCCTTTAGTTGTACCAGGCATTAAATGAACAAAACAATGGTGGTCTAATAATTTCATTGACTGTATAGCTTGAACAAAATGGTATCTAGTAAAGCCATTATAAGCTCTTTGTTTCCACCTGCTGATGTTTTCTTTGTATATTTTCTCTTCAGTCTCCCAAGAAAGTTGGTGACGACATTGCCAAGGCCACCGGTGACTGGAAGGGCCTGAGGATCACCGTGAAGCTGACCATCCAGAACAGACAGGCAGCGGTGCGTCACTGCAACAAGAACCGCATCACAAAACAGCTTTGTGTTGTCTGGACGTGATAATGACTTTAGTGTTTTCGCAGGTCGAGGTCGTTCCCTCTGCTTCAGCTCTGATCATCAAGGCTCTGAAGGAGCCTCCTCGTGACAGGAAGAAGGTCAAGAACAGTAAGTGGCTCCTGGCTCTTCTATAATCTATTACAGACGTAATGAAGGTTGAATGAAGTGGAGTCACTATATCTCACCCCCCCTCTTATTTTGCAGTAAAGCACAGTGGAAGTGTGACCTTTGACGAGATTGTGGGCATCGCTCGCGTCATGAGGCCTCGCTCCATCGCCAGAGAACTCTCCGGTAAGAACCTTAAACGCAAGAGGCCAGAATTTTATTGATTTGCAGTTTTTAAGAGCTTATTTTAATAGCAGCGCAGTAGTCCAGATGTTCCATTCATGTTTGTCTATTAACGGCAAAGTGTGGTTGTATGAGGTGCTTCAGTCAGTGTATACAGTAGATGAATCTCAGACCCAGTGGAGAAGCAGACAGGAGTACTGACGGAAGATGAATGATTTCTTTGGGTCTAAAATGTATTTATCTGCTCTAGTTAAGTCTTGACATGTACAGGTCCATCTCAATGAATTACAATATCATAGAAAAGTTTATTTGTCAGTAATTCAATTAAAAAGTGTAAATAATGCATTATATAGGTCCATTACACACAGAATGAAACACTTAATGTCCTCATTTAATTATTATGATTATGGCTTACGTTTAATGAAGCTATTTGAATAATAGAAAATACCAATTTTATGAAGTGTTTAATATGGAGATGTTGTCCTCTGAAAAGTACATGAGACCAAAGTTATTTGTCGAGTTGCTACAGTGTGCATCTAGCCTTAAATCACAGACCGTACCGTTAGCCCTGAAACATCTCACTTGCATCCCTGCCGAGTAATATTGTGGAGGACGAGAGCCGGTGTGAAACAACCACAGTTTTATCAGACGCAGAAATCGGCAGAGATTTCAGTCAGCCCTCACAGGTACCTCGGGGTCTGTGCACAAATGAAGTTAATCTACTAGTTCACATGGTGTAATAAAGTGTCCCTTTGGTTCAATCGTTTCTCTTTAGAAACACGAGTTGCCCTCAAGGTCAGTGGTTTAGTTTTACCAGCTGTGGGAGTAAACTGAAACTAATTTGTCTCTTCTGTGTATGAAAATACTCAGTGAAATGACAGTGAATAGTAGTTACTGGACTTCTATGAATGCAAGCAAAGCCCTTTAACTACTGTGCTATAAAATGTCTTAACTTTCAATTAAGCTGCACTTAACTTTGAACAATCATGCCATTAATCGAGATTAAGTAATTTAGTTTGTTTGAACTGAAGCTGTTGTCCACCAGACTCCATTGACAAAAACGGCAGTTTTAACTTGAGTGAAAATATTAAGGTGTACACTTGAACTGATTTTCTTAGTGCTGACATCTACTGTAGTTAACTACTATAAAGTATCTCATACAACCACACTGCTGTAAATCCAAATGACTTTGAACAGTTGAGCCGTTCAGCCTCCCGCCACTATGCCTGTCTGTCAGAGTGACTGAGTATAATCCAGTGGAGGCTCAGAGAGACCCAACTTTAGGAAACAGGGCTGCCCAAAACCAGTGGGCCACTCTGTGCCGTAAAGTCTGGAACACAACATTGGAATGCAGATTTTAAAACTGCGTTTTATCAGAGCTGTGAACTTTTTATAAGATTTCTTTTTATATACTAATCAGCCGTTAATGATCCATGATGTCTTTACTCCCCCCTCAGGAACCATCAAAGAGATCCTGGGAACCGCTCAGTCCGTCGGCTGCACCATCGATGGCCGTCCTCCCCATGATGTCATCGATGACATCAACAGCGGAAAAGTCGAGTGTCCATCCGAGTAAATGACAAATAAAATGCTCACACAAACTGAAATCCTTGTGTTAAACGTTTACTTTTTCACTCGATATAAAAGGTTGAAACGCTTGAATGAATAAAGCAACTGGTGGTAAATGTGAAGTCAATTTACAAAGTGTTGAACTGAAAAGTAGAATTGAGTTAATGTATTTACATTTTATGCCACATTTACTGAGCTGAAGTTTATTTCCAGTCATAGAAAAGTTAAAACTGGCTTCATCACGCCTAATTCTAATAAAGTACTGCATGCATGAAGGATCAATTAAACTCTACTGAATGTAAACTTTAAGGTACTGAACATTGGTATTGTTTTAAACAACTCTTTACTCTGGTGGTGTAATCCTGACCAGAGAGGTTTAATTTGAGCTTCTGTTCTTTGACGAGATGTCTACTAGGGCTGGGTGATGTAGACCAAAAGTCATATCCTGATTATATTTAGGCTGAATATTGATACACGATATATCCTGATATTTTTATCCCAGAGTGAGGGCAAATGTTCAATCAAAGCCAAATATGATGTCACAAGTAGTTTTATTGAAGCAGTTTTACGTGAACATGCATACTGTATAACAGTAACATTTTCAAATCAAAGCTCCATAAAGGGCATATTTATATAGAAATAGTACATGAAATCAAATAAAATGGGCCAATCTTTTTCTAAAATTATGAGAAAAGGACAAACCTTACAAAATAGCTAAATATGACAAACCCTGGTAAGGGCAGCATTTATATATAAATAAAAATTGAATGTCAATATATGGTCTTATTCTATATCACATTTAAAAATATATTTTTATATCACCCAGACCTAGCATCTACCCACGCTGTTGAAGTGCAGATATGTTGGCTGTGGCTCAGTCAGTACAGCGGTCGGTGGTTCGATCCCTGACCATGGCAGACTACATGTCCAAGTATCCTTGGGCAAGATACTGGACCCTAAACTGCTCCTGATGCGTTCAATGTGTATGAATGAATTCCTACTGGTGGCACCGTTTAGTGTAGCCTCTGCCACCAGAATGGATGTGTGTGAATGAGTGCCGTCTGTAGTGTAAAACGTTTTGGGTGAATGCAAAGAATAGAAAAGCGTGCTATATGTGCAGTCCATTAACCATTTGATAAAAGCGGTTTATACACACAAGCATGAAACAGCTGACTGCTGCTAGGTCTATAAAAATGGTGGAATCATGACACAAACCTGGCATATAAAGTTAAAATATTCAAAAATCAATTAGTGCTTGATATCAAAAACTAGGTCAGATGTGGGGGGGGAATCAGAACAATGAAAGAATTTAATAATGTATAATTTTTTTTCTGGCTTGCATTTAAAGATGGTGTTTTGTGTTAAGCAGTACAAGTGTGCATAAAATTTGAAAGGGCCCCAAGGGTTAATGGGACAGTGAGAAAATTGTTAATTTGACATTCAAACACCAAATGTTGCATCAGTAGCTGCAGTCTGATCATGAGTCAGTCAATTATTTTAGTGAGATTTGAGTGCAGTTCAATCTGATATATTTTGAGTTATGAAACAAAAGCTTAAAATATCCGTGGTGGGTGTGAGAGGTCTGTGGGTTAGTCATGACTCAATCCAGTTTTGGTTTTCATACAAAATATTTATTGAAAATCTTGACCAGTCATATACAATTCTACAAAAGTATAAACGGTTCAAAAACTCAGCAGATCAGGAACAAAAAGGTGAAGAACGAGTGTGCAGCTTTTTATACTGAAGTCCTGAAATAACCATGTCAGTATTTATCACACGAAGCTGTTACACACACTGGTGCTTCTTTCTAGTATTGAGCCAAAATGTTGAAGTACACAGACAGCAGCTTGTTCCAGTTCAATCCAAACAACCCGACTGATGCTGCATTCACGACTAGATTTAAAATAGTAAGAATCAAATTTCAAGTTTTCTTCGTCTTTGATCAAGACGTTCCCGATTTAAATCTACAGGTGCATCTCAATAAATTAGAATATCATAGAAAAGTTTATTTATGTCAGTAATTCAATTCAAAAAGTGGAAATAACACATTATATAGATCCATTACACACAGAATGAAACATTTCATGCTAATGTATTTAATTTCTTCTAATTATGATTATGGCTTACATTTAATGAAGACCTAAAATTCAGTGTCTCAAAAAAATGTGATTACAAAAAGCCTAATTTTAAAAAGTATGTTTAACATGAAAATGTTGGCCTATGAAAAGTATGTCCATCTCCAGTCATGGAAAATATTATTAGACCACCCTTGTTTTCTCCTTCCTCTCGTTTATTTTAATGCTTGGTACGACTAAAGGTATATTTGTTTGGACAAATGTAATGATGAAGAATAACAAAAATAGCTGATAAGAGTTTAATTTAAGAGCCGATATCTGGTTTTCTTGATAATAATTTTGGTTATCAAGAAAGCCATGGAAAATGTCTAGATATCAGCTCTTAAACTAAACTCTTATCAGCTATTTTTGTTGTTATCATTATCACTACTGGAAATGGACTTTTCCATCATATTCTAATGTATTGAGATGCACCGTTTCTCGAACAGCTTCTTGTTTCCATACAAAGTTTAACGTTCAAGAACTTTGGCTTCTCTTGTTAAATAGAGTTTATTATTAAATCGAAGGTGTCACTGTAAAGGTTTCACTATCAAAACATTTCACCTACGGTCTACGTTTTCACTCGCTCTGGTCGTAAACTGATTGAAAACTTTTACTAAAGTGTCTGTATTTAACTTTCTGCTGACTCACACGAACTACTGTTTATTATGGAAACCCATTTCTGCAAGAACAAGAAAAAATAAGATAAAAAAATGTAGCCTTATGATCGGAAGAAAACCCTCCTGTAGCTCATAATGAGGAGAAACTACTGAAATAATGACTCCGTATCCCAATAATGAGCTCTTATCTCAAAACATTGAGTATCTTTTTATATACCGAGTCGTTATTATGATAAAGTTGCTCATGAATAATGACACAAAGGTTGTTAACCCCCCCCCCCCCCCCCCCCCATAATTTCTGTTACTGGCTGAAATGGAGTTCCATAGTAAGTTAATTTACTGAGAACAGTTTGTATCAAAAGTTGTTGCAGAAATATACAAAACAAACCCGACTAAAAATACAAAAAGATCAGAAGTGCATGACGTAGTCTGGCTGCCGCTGCAGAGACTTTATTACTGGAACTTCGGCTCTTCTCAGCTCCTCCTGCTGCTCTCAGGTGTTCTCATTCATGTCGGCTCTGTGATGACCGAGCGGCACTCAAACGCATCACGTCCCGGCCGCTGCTGGAGTTCATGTCGTGGTTTTGTGTCCTGAGCTTCATCAGTTCTCCACCTCCTCCTCCTCGGCTTCGTTCTCGGGCTCCGGCTCCTCCTCCATGCGCTCCTCCTCCTCCTCTTCCTCCTCTCGGCTCTTGTCGTTCTCAGAGTCGGTCTTCTTCTCTTTGTCTTTGCGTTTCTGCTCTGACACCTCCTTCTTTCCCTTCTGGCCCTTCTTGTACACTGGAGAGGGTCAACAAGGAAAACCATCAATATTACAGATGTGTTTCACAACGTCAGCCTACACAAAGACTGTTTTTACAGATCCTCAACTAGACACAAACAGACTAAACAATTCACCAGTGTCCATTCTGAATTTTACACTGAGCCGCTTTATAACATGCACATAGTTATTAATGCAGGTTTTTTCCTAGTCTATTCATCCCATTTAAACCTGGCATTTCTGCACAGTTAAAGATAAAGATAAGGCTAATCATACAATTCTAATCAATACAATTAACATACAGTCATGGGAAAACTTATTAAACCACCTTTGTTTTCTTCATTTAAGAGCTGATATCGAATGATAATGACACATGAGGTGTACTTTCATTTATTCTTTCCTCTCCCATTAATTTTAGACTTTCTGTACTTTATAGTGTGAATGTTAACATTTTTAACACAGTAAATAAATGATAATTGGACAATGATTTGAACACTATTTAATACATTTTTTTTAACCTTTTCTGTATTTTTATTGAGTATTTTAACATGTTTAAACTGTTGCAGAACTTGCTTTTAGCTACACTTTGTGATGATACATTTATATCTCTACTTAAAGTAATGACTGGAACACTGTAATTTGTACCAGAGTATTTTACACTGTAGTATTTTATTTAAGTGAAATATCCGAATACCACTGTTTACAGGGGACATTTTACTTGTACTTTTGATGCTTTGATTTAATTAATTGTTTCAGGTTAAAAGAGTTAAATTATCCAATATTTACATATTTAAGAAAAAAAGTGTACTTTTATTTCTCATTCTCTCTTCCAATAGTTTCTATACTTTATACTGTGAATGTTAACAGCATTTTCCTTCACCGATTTTCTCGAAATCCCTGAAAACCTGAACACTTTCATGTAAGTTACAGCAGAAATGTTACGAAGCACAAGGTTAAATATGCAGAGAAATTAAAATCTTGTTTCGCCTGATTAAGAGCACTGAAATACAGACACTAATTATTATATGGGAGGTTATAAACTAAGGTGTGCCGTCACAATAACAGACCAGCACTCACACTTTTGACTTTTTGTCAAAACCAGTAAACACAGGAATTAAAAGAGTCTAAAGTTGTTCCCTCATATCATAATGCTACTCTCCAACTCTCAGATATCGTACAAGCTTTGAGGCTTTTTATTAAAGACTCAGTCGCCTGCTCTGCAAGTTCAACTTTGTGCTGAGGTCACCTTTCTGTTACAGAAATAATACAAGTCAGATCTAAAATGACGCTGCTGCAACTTGTCTGGGAAAATCAAACTGGACTGACATGACAATGAATGTAACCAGGAGTTTGACCTGAAACTACTTTTTTTTTTTTTTTTTTTTAATCTACTTAAAGTCAGTGACATAAAGTCAGAGTGAGGAGTAGTATGGAGTAGAGGCAGACCAATATATCAGGCTGATATTTGCGTTTTTTACTTGTATCGGCATTGGCCGATACGTGTGTGTGTTCGTCGATCAATTAGCCCGTTTCACTGAGCCAACAGCAGGCAAGGCTCGGTGCAACATCTGCCATTCTCTGGTGAGCTGCTGCTGATACCAGAAAAAAGAAAAACACATCAAATATGTGGATCATCTGAGGCGCCACCACCTCCAGGCCTAGAACAACATACACGTTGTTTGCAATCAACCGTTAATATGTTTTGTTTGTTTCGTTAATAAATGTTTCTTTTTTTGTTTAAATTAAGACTAACATTTGTCATCATTGTGTCATTTTTATCATGTAAATGGAGGGAGAAAAGGCAATATCGGCTTCAAGAATCGGCCCAAAAGAAAAAACGGCAGCACATATCGGGGATCGGTTAAGACTGATGTCAAAATAATCAGCATAGGCATCAACCGGTCGACCACTAGTATGGAGTACTATGAAGTTTAGTTTTGTGTTCTACTTGTTTAGAACTGCCGTACTGACCTTCCAGAGCTTCTCTAAGCGGCTCCAGGAATCTCTCAAACTCCATTTCCTCCATCGCAGCCAGAACGTCTCCGGCGTTCAGAGTTTTCCGTTTGGCTTTCATGGCAAAGTTGTTTGCACTGTAACAAGATGAACAGATACAAATTGAAATCAAATGGCATACATAATATTCAGGTGTTAAACTTGATGACTGAGGCTAGGGCTGGGCGATATATCGATATATTTTTTAATGTGATATGGAATTAGACCATATTGCAGATATCGATATAGTTCAATTCTTTTTTCTTTCTTTATATATAAATGCTGCCCTTACTAGGGTTCATCATATTTAGTTCTTTTGTAATGTTGGTTATTCTTTTCTCATATAAATATATTTATTTCAGAAAAAAGATTGGCCTATTTTATATCATAGGCTATTTTTATTTAAATGTGCAATTTATGGAGTTTTTGATTTTGGAAAAAAAAGGTACTCCTGCTGTTATACAATATTTATGTTCACTTAAATAAACGGTTTCAATAAAACTACTTGTGACATGTCATATTTGGCTTCGACTTTGACTTTGTGCTCTCACTTTGCGATAAAAATATCGCTATTCAGCCTAAATATATCGGGATATGACTTTTGGTCCATATCGCCCAACCCTAACTGAGGCACTCAAAGTTATAATAAGTCGCTTTCTTGTTGTTTTCCTGTTTGACTGAACAAAATTTTGTGAATCAATACTGTCTGTTAGTCTTTTGTTAGTGGGATTTTATTCTCACCAGGATGTTGCATATAACACAAACACACTGGCAGCTTGGGAGATGGCTCTCCTGGCTTCTTTCGACACGTTCACCCCATCTGGGAGCTGTTAGGAAAACAAACGGTGCGGAGGAGTTATTCTCAAAGCTGCAGCATAGATTCATTTCATCAGAAAACACAGACTGACTGAGAAAAAAACATTTATTCATTCAGAGAAGAAAACATCCTCGTGCAAAAAAATAATTCAAGTTACTTCCCACCATTGGCTGGTAAACACAAGCAATACTGGATCATTTAATTGATTTATATATATATATATATATATATATATTTTTTTTTTTTACATTTTTTTAAATCAGTCCAGTGTTTTAGGTGTTCAAGTGAATAAATAATTTTATTTTTTTCAACTTTAAAATTTGTGGAGGATATCTGCGTTCCATAGAGATTAAATAAAATAAGAGATCAGCATTATACTCCTGCACAAAACAGTAAAGTTGTCAATTTAAAACATATGTAGATATTTTTATAGTATCGTTTTCACATTTTTATTGTAATTTTTAAAATTCAATATCCATGTTCACTTCTGCAGTACTTGCTTTGATTTTTATTTCTGTTTTCCCGCTACTTTGTTTGTTTTGGCCAACATGGCACTGTAGTTCGAATAAAAAATAAATAGGTTTAAAAAGGTTTTAAATAAAAAATGAACTGTTAAAGAAACTAGTGATTCCAAATGTCCCCCTGTCATGCTGCAGGTGTCTTTAGGTTTGTAATTGATTACATCAAACATGATGGTTTGATTTTAATCATTTTCCCAGATTAAAAGACTTAAAATTATCCAATATTTAATTTAAAAAAAGGTGTACTTTTATTGCTAATTTCCTCTCCCATCAATTTTAGACTTTATATACTTTATAATGTGAATGTTAACATTTTAAACAAAGTAAATAAAAGGTTTGTATATAGAATATATTTTTACCTTTTTTTTTTCTCTAGTTTTAAAATGTTGCAGTACTTTCTTTTATCTATGCTTTAAACTACACTTTGTGATAATACATTCATACTTTACTTAAAATAATGACTGGAATTCTTCAATCTATGTTTCTTGGATGACAATGATTTGCACACTATTTTGAATAAATGTTTTAACTTTTTTTGTATTTTTATCGTCTTTTTTTTTACAGTTTTAAAATGTTGCAATTATTTGTTTTAAGCTACACTTTGTGATGATACATTTGTACCTTTACTTAAAATAATGACTAGAATATTTTAATTTACATTGTAGTATTTTATTTAGGTAAAATATTTGAATAGCCTCCTTCTACCAGTGTTCACAGGGGACATTTTTCTAGTGATTTTGATACTTTCAGTACATTTTTTAATCATAAATTTGTACTTTTACTTAAAATAATGACTGGAAAACTTTAATTTGTCAGAGTATTTTACATTGTAGTAAACTATCTGAATAGTTTCCGTCTACCACTGTTCACAGGGGACATTTTACTTGTACTTTTAATACTTTAAGTGCATTTTGTAATTATATATTTGTGCTTTTAATTCAAATAATGACTGATGGAGTTGTAACTTGTACTCCTGCCACTCACCGCCTCCTTGATGATGCGGGTGATCACCGCGTTGGGCAGGTTCAGATCTTCGGGTCTCTCCGCCATGTCTCTCTCCGGTTACCGAGTCCTTCTCCGAGTGTTCCCCGCTGATGGAGCGTCCGTCCCAGGTCACCGTTAACGTCTCCTCGCGGTGTGAAGCCGCAGACAGCCGGGTGATGCTAGCAGATTAGCACCGCTGTGTTAGCATGCAGCTACCTAAAGTAGCTAACGTGAGTAGCTCGTATAATAGATCGTAATAATATTAAGTTGTAAAAGCAGCGCGTCAGAAGAAGCGTCTCTATCGGTCTGATCGATCAGTTTGATTGGTTGATCAGTTCAGACTGAGTCTGGAGTTGGTCGCGTGGCCAGCAGAACCGATTTGTTTTGGGATGTTTCCCGCGAACCTTCCAAGCACGAGCCGTCACCTTTCAACTTCGACCTCTGACGTCAGCGAGACGTGAGTCGAGTCTGACGTAATCACGTACGCAGATAACAACATAAATACAAGAATAGAAAACAATATACAGGTACATCTCAATAAATTAGAATATCGTAGAAAAGTTAATTTATGTCTTTATATTTCAAAAGCTTGTTTAAAACTAAAATGTTATTGTTATGTATTAAGCAAATTATTCACCTTTTTATACCCAGATTTGAAGAAGAAGTCATAAATTAGTCAAGCAGAACATTCAACCACTAAAACTGATTTTTCTGTAAGTAAATGCAAGTAAATAACTATTTTTTGACAAGAAGTAATAATGTGCTTTACAATTTTTTTTGTAAAACAATAAATTTGAAAATTAATGGATAGCAATAATAATCATTTAAGCATTAAAAATATAATTTGGGTTAAAGAACTTCTACGTAGTGGTGTATTAACCATTACAGAAACATAAAACATTATTTTGGTAATTATAATGCTGTTAATTTAGGACAGCTGTGTCACAAACCAGTGATCTTATGAATTTGTTTTAAAAACTGTATAAATTAACTTGTTTTGAATCTAATAATATCAGTTCATGTACCACTTTTTTTTTTATCAGATAAGATATTTTTAATAACTACAAAACTAAAAAACAAATTGATAAGTTATCATTGAAGTTCTTTCAAGTCTTTTGAATTTGTGAAAAATAAAAGAAAAAAGAAAAAGTAAAATTTACAGAGATGTTTGTCTTAATAATACAATTTTTTGTAATGTTATTAAATCGTTTTTTATTGAATTAGGTCATTCATAATTATGAAGCTGCATTTCTTAAAAACATAAGTTATCCTTTAAGTTTTTTTTACTTCATGCATATTTAACAAACAAGAAATATGTATCAGTAGGTAAAATTTGCTCAGATGTTTGTCTAAAGAAGCCTTGTTGTCACCAAAATTGTTTTTAAATGTTATACAATTGTATTCAAAAAAATATATTATTATGTGTTTATATTGTTTTTGTTGTTGTTAACTGTTATTTTTATTGCATTCTTGTGTAGTTTTTATAGCAGAAATTAACTAAATAAAATCCACTAATGGAAAATAGTAATAAAATACAATTAATATTGTTACATTAAACAGGTTTAAAGTTTTAAAACAGGTTTCAGTTGGCAGTGATGGAGAAATTATTCAGCTGCTTTAATTAAGTAAGTACTAATGCAGCTGTGGTAAAAAAGATATCTGTATTAAAAATGTTACTTTAATAAAAGTATGTAGGTATAATCATTTAAAAGTGTTTGTTTTGTCCAAACCTCAACATTATTACAATTACATTAGTTTTGTGAAACATTTGTGGTAATAAAAAACAATCTGATGCCTTCCATGAACAAACGTGTTTGTTTGGGTGTGAAAAACAATAATAATGTTGAACTGTTAGTTTGAGTGTCTTCATAGATAACAGACAGTTATCAGTGTCACATTGAGACATCGCCCAGGACAACATGAACCAGAAAACACATCAACTGAAACAATACGGCCATGATTCTTCTTCCTCTATTTCAGCTGGTATTTACAAAACCAACCCTGAATGTATCTACTGATCAGTACTCGGTGTGATATATCTTCCATCAAAACCACATTGTTGTTTTGGATTTTTCATAGGATTTTTTAATAATAAAAAACAAGCCTTTTCCTTGAATTTTAAGTAAACAAAATGAAAATGGCTCAAGACCAGGGGTGCAATGAAGCATTATTTTCATAATTGTACAAAAAATATGATTAATTGAGAAGAAACAAGAAAATCATTCATCTCAATTAATCATTATGGAACAAAATAGTACAATTCTGCATCACAATTTGCCCAAAATTACATCTTCAAACTACTTGTTTTTGCTGATTATCTTCAAGTATATGAAGTAGATAAACATCCATTTAAAACTACAGTGAGCGGCTGTTTCACTGACCCTTCTTTTAAAAAATGAAACTTCATGTTTCTGAAGTGTTTTTTAAAGATTTACGTCCTCAGTAAGAACCACTGGCCTTGGAGCTGAGAGTCACAGACAGGAAGTCAGAAAGTTTTGAGAAACTGATCAACATTGCATGCAGGATGCGTACAGTTGGGACATACTACCTTTTCTTAACATTGCGCCTTAAACTTTGACCCTCTGGCTCTGATATACCTTGCAGAGGATTGTGGGTAAGTATAGCTAGAAGAGTAAGCTGGTTTGCAATTAATTGGCAACCTCCGAGTCTGAAAAGTGAAGCCAATGCGGAAGTGCCTTAAAACTGCATTCTCTCTAATGGCCAGCAGGGGGCAACTCCACTGGCTGCAAAAAGAGGTTTTCTTCTTCTTCTGTGATGTTTTATGGCAGTTTACAAGCAAGGTGTATTACCGCCATCTACTGGACTGAGGTGCAATTCAATGGGTAAAATTGAATTAAAATTAATAAAATATAATAAAATAAAAATATAACAAGACAAAATAAAACAAAACAAAACAAAAAAAATGGTAAATCTTGTTTGCTAACTGCAAAAAGAAGTCTGATTGTATAGAAGCCTATGGGAAAATCAGCCTACTCCTTATTTATTATCTCAGTAAACATTCTCATAATGACTTTATGGTCTCAATCGTTAGTTTCAAGACTTCCTTATTACAGCGTGATGTTCATTCAGTCAATGATGGTCCCATTTAGAGTCAAATAGAAACTAAAGCAGGGGAGGGTTTAAGGTGGGACTACCTCGTTGTTGACGAGTCGCTGCCTCAGTGCACTCTAGTCTTAGAACTTTTACCCTTTCCCAGTATGTTTTCACTTCAGTAAAGTTATTGTAACATTTGGTTGCTCAAGAAATGTCTTCTCAGTGTTTGATTGTACTATAAGACACTCTGGTGCATGGTTTTATTTTAGGAAAATATCTGAATACCACTGTTTACAGGGGACATTGTACTTGTACTTTTGATACTTTTGATACTTTGGTGGTTTGATTTAAATAATTGTTCCCGGTTAAAAGACTTAAAATCATCCAATATTTACATATTGTAATTTTTTTTAAAGTGTATTTTTATTTCTCCTTTCCTCTTCCATCAATATTCCCAAATGGTGTGCAGCGGCACAAAGATGTGCTGTGAGACAAGTCCAGGTGTGCCAACCATACACTATTAATCCAGTAACAACTATACAAAACCTTATTAATGATTTTTTAGTTTATTATATCAGTACTTTGTGCATACTCATTTCCCAACACAGAGGCAAATTCTGTGTTATTATAATGAAAAATAAACATTTGCAGTGAGTGACAAGAGGAATAAAACCTCTTACAGAGGCTTTGATGCATGGATATAAGTGTGGATTGAGATTTGGGCAGAGGTAGAAAAAGTATTCAAATCCTTAATAAAAGTACTAATACCACACTGTGAAATTACTCCAAGTAAAAGTCCTGCATTCAGAACTGGAGTAAAAGTACAAAAGTATCAGCATCAAAATGTACTTAAAGTATCAAAAGTAAAAGTACTCATTTTGCAGAATGGACCCACTCAGATTGTTATTTATTTTCCAAATATATTATTGGATTGTTATTGTTATTGATGCATTTATGTAAGCAGCATTTCCATTTTTGTCAAGGTAGAGCTCATTTGAACTACTTAATATACTGTTATAAGGTGGGTTTTTAAAAAAAATGTCTAATCACTTTAAATTTATCATGTTTTCTTGTTAAATCTCACCCTGAAAAGTAACTAAAGCTGTCAGCTAAATGTAGTGGAGTAACAAGTATAATATTTACCTCTAAAATGTAGTGGAGTAGAAGTATAAAGTTACATAAAATGGAAATACTCAAGTAAAGTACAAGTACCTCACTTAAGTACAGTACTTGAGCAAATGTACTTAGTAAATGGATTTTGTCTTTTACTTTGGTGAGCCTTGGGCACAAAAAAATTGAAAACCACTGTTCTAGCGTAAGCATCATCTGGAACTATTGTCCTTCTGGCTCTCGATCGTTTCTGAACATGAGGTAGTTGCAAAAAACTAAGGTGGTGATGCCCAAAATTATTAGAACTTCAAATGTCCACACAATGACTTCATCCATTATTTTCATACTATATATATTTTGGACTTTTCATAGGATTTGTTATAATAAAAAACAAGCCTTTTCCTTGAATTTTAAGTAAACAAAATAAAAATGGCTGGAGACCAGGGGTGCAATGAAGCATTATTTTCATAATTGTATACAAAATATGATTAATTGAGATGAATAAAAGATAATGGCTTATCTCAATTAACCAAAATAATATTAAAAAAATAACCAAATGTAAAAAATATAACCAAATTGTACAATTCTGCATCTCAATTTGTCCAAAATTATGTCACAAGTTACTTACTACTTTTTTCTGATTATTTTTAAATATATGAAGTAGATAAATAACCATTGAAAACTACAAACTACTACAATGACTTCATCCATTATTTTCACACAGTCTACTCCATTCAATTCCATTCAGTCATGGGAAAACTTATTAGACCCTTGTTTTCTTCAATTTCTTGTTCATTTTTAATGCCTGGTACAACTAAAGGTACGTTTGTTTGGACAAATATAATGATAACTGATATGAGTTGAATTTAATTTAATTTAATTAATTTATATTTGTCCAAACAAATGTACCAGGCATTAAAATGAACAAGTAATTGAAGAAAAGGGTGGTCTAATATTCTTTTCCATGACTGTATGTTTGCAAAGAGCAAAACGCTGCTGTATGCAGTAATGCATCCTGGTATTTTTGGCATATTGTATTTGCCCTGTGTATCGGGACATAGTAAATCTTTTTCTGGCATACTAAAGAGTAGAAATATGGGTAGTGGAACACATCTTTGGTCATTCAATTGAATTTGTTCACAATAAATAACTTCAGAACAAATGGAATAACTTCTTTATTTTGTCCTTCATAATATGAGCCGGGTGATGAGTGTGTCTGGAGTCTTTCAGACTTTCCGGTGGACGGAGATGAACTGTCACATCCATTAAACATAAACAACACGCTGGCAAACTGAAGCTGTCAAACCTGAAGCGATGAAACTCCCACTTGTTTGCCTCGTCACACATTATTTGCAGTGCGCAGATGAATATTAAAATCTGACTGGGCAGACTTCCAGCTCCGCTCACACCTTCATCACTGACAGAGTGGAGAAGGTCAGGGTTTGTTTGGGGGGGTTGGGGGTTATTTAGGTGGTTTCCATGGTAGCTGTCTTCCTCACACATGCAGGAGGTGAAGCAGCCCACACATTGTAAAGCTCTCTGTAGAGTAGGCTATGCACAGAAAGGCGAACTTCTACGCCCACCGAGTTCAAGCTTCTGTTGCTGCTTTCTGGGCAGCGCTCCAGGATACTAAAGTTTCCTCAGCTTAGTTATCAGTGTTGTTACAACAATCACTTTCATTGTGTTTACCTGACACGTCCACAGGTTGCTGCAAATCTGAAACGAATTCCCCCAAACCGTCGAACCAGATCAACGGTAAAAGATCGTTTTTTTTAGCAGGGTGATTGTTTGTTTTTCAGTCGGTGTTTAAAGTGAAAGAAAAGCCAATACTGCATTAAATCAATCTGACAGCACACCACAAATTCACTTATTTATTAACAATTTAAACAGAGAAGAAAATGGGATAATAATAAACACAGTACACAATAAACAACTTTGCTACTGCAAGTTTAGGTTTCCCCCCAAATACACATATTAACATGGTATTAAACTGAATATTTCAGATTTGATGTAGGGTTGTATGACTTACTTGTCGTTATCTATGCTCTCTTCCTAACCAACAGACTCCATTGACAGAAACAGTAATTTTAGCTCACAAAATAAGGAAGATGCCTTTCCTCCGCTGCCTTGATTGGTTAGTTTGTTTGTGTTAGTGTGTGAGTTTGGTGGTTTAAAAGGTTAGTTCGGATTCATCAGTCACACAATAACACAAACAAACTAACCCATCAAGATAGCAGTAGACCAGCAGCGAACTTATCTGACAGGTAAAATCTCTGTTTTTTTCAAAGGAGTCTGGTGGCTTTGAAGAGGGCATACAGTCACTGAAAAATTATTAGACCACCCTTGTTTTCTTCAATTTCAACTAAATGTACATTTGTTTGGACAAATATAAAGATAACAACAAAAATACCTCATAATAGTTTAATTTAAGAGCTGATATCTAGACATTTTCCATGGTTTTCTTGATAATGATTTTGGTTATTATCAAGAAAACCATGAAAATGTCTCGATATCAGCTCTGAAAATAAATTCCTATGAGCTATTTTTTGTTGTTGTTATCATTATATTTGTCCAAAGAAATGTACCTTTAGTTGTACCAGGCATTAAAATGAACAAGAAATTGAAGAAAAAAATGGTCTGAATTTTTTTCCCCCATGACTGTAAATAACAATTAAGAGAATAAGACTGGTATTGAGATTTTTAGGTGGGCCTTTTTTTAAGTGGTTAAAATCCATTTGTCTGCTGCCCCCGTCCATAGCAGAACATTGTTTAGCTTGTGTGTCAGTACTCCTGCCTGCTTCTGACTCCATCTAAACTAATACAACTACTTTTCAAAAAAATCCCAAAACTACCCCTTTAATAACAGGTACGATCTAGTTGTTGATTAGTGTTCACCATTACATATTTGCCTCTTAATTTAACCAAAGCCTTGGGTTTGGATAAAAGGATACAATTCTCATTAAACTAATTTTCAGTGTGGTTAG